>NC_092335.1:692512500-692632500 GCF_046630445.1 Rutidosis leptorrhynchoides
TTCTCCTGTTCCTTGTAATTCTGGAAATTCTTCTAATAATTCTGCATGTGCATCTATAGTTTGAATATAATAACATGTATCATCTGCAGATTGCGGTTGTTGCATTGCTCTATCAACTGAAAAGGTAACACTCTCGTCCTCTATACTTAGGGTCAGTTTCTTACCGAACACGTCTATCATTGCTTTAGCCGTATTTAAGAATGGTCTTCCTAATATGAGAGGAACTTGAGAATCTTCTTCCATGTCCAGAACAACAAAATCTACTGGAAATACTAAAGTACCAACTTTAACTAGCATGTTTTCCATTATCCCTCTAGGATATTTTATTGATCTATCGGCTAGTTGTATGCTTATTCTAGTTGGTTTCAATTCTCCAAGGTCTAGTTTAGTGTATAGTGAATACGGCATTAGATTTATACTAGCACCTAAGTCTGCCAATGCTTCTATTGAACTAAGACTACCCAGAAAACATGGAATTGTGAAACTTCCTGGATAAGATAGTTTTTCTGGTATCTTATTCAACAGCACTGCTGAACAATTAGCATTCATAGTAACAGCCGAGAGTTCTTCCATTTTCTTTCTATTTGAGATTAGATCTTTCAAGAATTTAGCATATCTAGGCATTCCTGAAATCACATCAATGAAAGGAAGATTTACATTTATCTGTTTAAACATATCCAAGAATTTAGATTGCTCGGCTTCAAGTTTCTCTTTCTTCATTTTACTCGGGTAAGGAAGTGGTGGTTGGTATGGTTTAACATAAGGTTTAGCCTTAACTGTGTTGTCTTCATTAACCTTTTCAACTACCGGTTCTTTTTCCTTATCTTGATCAGGTTGTGGTTCTTGTGGAGTAGGAATAGCTTCATCAGAAGTTACAGGTATTTCAGGTGGTTTAAGTGTTGTACCACTTCTTGTGGTAATGGCTTTAGCTGTTTCATTCCGGGGGTTAGCATTTGTATCACTAGGTAGACTTCCCGGTTTTCTTTCACCTATTAACCTTGCTAGGTTACTTACTTCTTGTTCCAGATTTTGAATAGAAGCTTGTTGATTTCTAAATGCTTGAGCATTTTGTTCATTAGTTTGTTTCTGAGATGTGAAAAACTGCGTTTGAGTTTTAACTAGCTTCGTCATCATATCTTCTAAATTCGGCTTTTTATCATCGGTTTGTTGTGGTGGTTTGTTTTGAAAATTAGGTCTTTGCTGATTGTAATTATTATTGGATACTTGTTGATTGCTAGGACCTTGTTGGTTGTTGTATGGAATATTTCGGTTATAATTCTGGTTTTGATTGTAAATAGGTCTTGGCGGTTGATAATTATTCTGATAATTATTTCCAGGCCTTTGGTTTATGTATGAAATATTCTCTCTTTGTTCCATTGTTAATTCAATACTGAGACAATCTTTTGTCAAATGTGGTCCTCCACATTGCTCACAACTAATTCGTATTGAGTGAATATCTTTAGTCATCTTTTCCATTCGTCTCTCCACAACATTTATCTTTGCGGAAATGGAATCTAAGTCATGGCTAGAATCGGCTCTAGCTACTTTAGATGATCTAACGATATCTTTTTCTTGGTGCCACTCATTTGAGTGGGAAGCAGTGTTATCAATAATTTTGTAAGCATCCGTTTCGGTTTTCTTCATAATAGAACCACCAGCTGCTATATCTATGTCTTTCCTTGTAGTGATGTCGCATCCTTGGTAGAATATTTGTACTATTTGACAAGTGTCTAAACCATGTTGCGGACATCCTCTTAATAACTTTCCAAATCTTGTCCACGCCTCATATAGAGTTTCATTTGGCTTCTGTGTGAACGTAACAATTTCTGCTTGAAGTCTTACGGCTTTAGATGCCGGAAAGAATTGTTTAAGAAATTTTTCAACTAAAACGTCCCATGTATCAATCGCCCCTTCAGGTAACGATTCCAACCAATCTTTGGCTTCTCCCTTTAAAGTCCAGGGAAATAACATGAGATATATCTGTTCATCCTCCACTTCTCGGATTTTAAATAGTGTGCAGATCCTATTAAAGGTACGTAGATGTTCATTTGGATCTTCCTTCGGCGCACCACTAAATTGGCATTGATTAGTCACCATGTGTAGAATTTGTCCTTTGATTTCATAATCTGGCGCATTAATGTCTGGATGAGTAATTGCGTGAACTTGGCCAGTGCGTTTAGCTCTCATTCGGTCTTCCATATTTAAAGGTTCCAGATTCTCCATAATTGAATTTGTTGAATCGGAATCACTAGAGGATTCTGATTTAATGGTTCGTTCCTCAACAATCTCTGTTTGAATGATTGGTGGTTCCGGAGGAAAGTTTAGTGGTTCAGGATCTATGAATCGTTCTTGAATATTCTCCGGATTCTCAATTGTGAGGTCGGGTTCAAAAAATGGATTATCGAAAATTTGAACTGGAGTACTTGGTCGACTGGATGACGATTCTAAAGAAAAATCAACGGCAGTAATATTTGCTAAATGTCTTGATCTAGTTACAGGTGGTGAACGTACAAAAGGTGGTAAACGTCTTGCTCGGTGCATTCACTGAATATCCTATTAGTTTTTAAAAGGAAAGAAAAATTATAATAAGTTATCCAATCAATAGACTTTTCTGATTTTGCCCACGTTTCGAATAGCCAAAAGATGCAGCAGAGGGGCAGGATTCGTTTGGTCTCAATATAATTGAGGACTGTTTGGCTCCAATAACCCGGTCCACGTACAAATCCAACTATTACTACGAACCAGAAAATTTTGATGTCTATCAATTTAACCACTTAAAATAAATTTTCGTAATTTTAAGAAATTTAGATAAGAAGTAGAATAAAAATCTATGTCCTAAAACTAGAATAGCGAGAAATAAGAAAGAAAAAGAGTTCGTCGAAAAAAAATCGAAAAAGAAAAATGGTTGAAAAATAAAAGGTGACGGAAAAATAAAAGAAACTTATAAAACTTAAAAACACTTGACTAACCTAACCTTATTACTACAACTAACTTAAAATTATAATCGCAATTGGAATGATAATTGATACATAGGTAAAAGTCGTCTAAAAATATTAAAGCTTACAGGAAAAACTAAATCCCAAATGGAAATAACTTAAAAAGAAACTAAAACTTAAAAAAGGCGTCGCAAAATTCTAAAGCACTTAAATCTTAGTCTAAAGAAAAAGCACTTAAGGAATTTTACGGCAAAGCCTAAAAATCTAGAAGTAAAAATAACTATGGCAAAAACTAAGTTTAAAACTAAATATGAGCTAAAAATACAAATATTACGCTAAAACAATTAAAAAGGGACAAAATATAAAAATATACAAAAAGTTGTAAAAAGTACAATTTTTATAAAAATATTATTTTTATATTATTTAATTATTAAAACTATTAATTTTACAATTTAATTAAACTAATTTAACTAAAATATAAATTAAATAAAAAGTAAAACTAATTATAATAATAATAATAATAATAAAATCCGTAATTAAAGCGAAATTAGGGTTCTGTCACGTGTGTCAGGGCTGCTCCGCGAGTTGCGGTGCCCGAAGCAGTAATCTCCGCGAGTCGCGGGGTTCCGAAATTCAAATGACAGCTTGTTTAAAATTCGACGCGTTTTTTTTTTTTCTGTTTTTATATTTTCTGTTTATATCAAAATATTTGTATAATAAAAACTTATATTTAAAAACTTAAATAAAAATAGAACTACTTTATAATTTTAAAAATATCTTAAAAATAGATTTATATATATTAAAAAAAATTCGGTTTTTTTTATATTTTAAATAAAAACAAAATACTTAAATAAAACTTATATAAAAATAAAGAAACTTTATAAAACTTAAATATTTAATAAAATCTTAAAAATACTTATATTTTTGTTTTTCTTTTTATATTTTCGAATATTTAAAACGTATTTTTATAAAAACGAATTTTAATAAAAGTAAACTAAAAATCTTTTTTTTTATACTAGCGTTGCGCTTCCGGCTTTTAAGCGATTCCCCGGCAGCGGCGCCAAAAATAACTTGATGTTTGTGCGAGGTGTATATAAAATAGCTTTAAATTTCAGCAGGAAAATACTATTAAATACGGTACAATTTTACACAAGATATTTATTTATTTATAGAATGGATATACTTAAACCTTGCTACAACACTTATAGGCAGTGTACCTAATCGTACAGTAGTGTAGTTTTTAGTAAGTCCGGTTCGTTCCACAGGGAAAATCTTTAAACAAAGCTTAACGCTATATTAGTTTACTTTTATAAAAATACAAATATATATATAAGTAATATTATTATTATAAAGGGGGGTTTTTACCGTTTAATGACCGGTTTGTCGATTTTAAAACTTTAGTCGCAGTTAAAATCAAATGTAAAATAATAAATAAATACAAGACTTAATTTAAAGCGTAAAGTAAATAACGATAATGAAATTGCGATTAATAAAAATGCGATAAAATAAATTTGCGATAATTAAGAAGTACGATAATTAAAAGTGCAATTAAATACAATAACAATAAAAATGCGATAATTAGAAGTGCAATTAAATATAAAATAAAGGAAATTAAATATGAAGTAAAATAATTATGCTTATTTAAACTTCCGTAATCATGATGTTTGACGTGTTGATTTTAGTTTTATGCCCATGGGTTAATTGTCCTTTGTCCTGGATTATTTAATATGTCCGTCTGGTTTTTGTCCATAACAGTCCATCAGTCATAAATATAAAGTGCGAGTGTCCTCGTCAAATTATCCTTATACCCGAAGTTAAATATTCCAACTAATTGGAGACTTAAACTGTAACAAGATTTTAATACTTTGTTTAATAATTACACCAGGATGTCGACTGAGTGTAACCCAAGGTTTTAATATTTTGTTATCAATTATACCAAGTGTCCTTGTACATAATTTCACCCCTGTTTTAATTATTCTAGTGGCTATTAATCCATTCTCGTGTCCGGTTAAATGAACGATTATTCGTACATATAAATACCCCGCCCATCGTGTCCGATCGAGTGTATATGGTAATTTATAGGGACGCCCAATTGTAAATCTTTATATTAACATTAACAAACTATCATTTAGTTAAACAAATATAAAGCCCATTAATAGCCCATAGTCTAATTTCCACAAGTGTCGTTCTTTTGTCCAAACCCCAATTATGGTACAAAGCCCAATTACCCAATTTTAGTAATTAGCCCAACATCATGATTACTTCATTTTAAATAAGCATAATAATAACTTAGCTACGAGACATTAAATTAAAAAGGTTGAACATAACTTACAATGATTAAAAATAGCGTAGCGTTACACGGACAGAATTTCGACTTACACCCTTACAACATTTGCTAACATACCCTTGTTATTAGGATTAAAATTAAAATTAAAATTAAAATTAAAATTAAAATTAAAATATAAATATAAATATATACGTTTAGATAGATGGATGGATATATTAGATGATTTTTACGATCAGAATGCGCGAGCTTTATAGGCAGTTTCAAAATTAGGGGCTCCGCGACTCGCGGCAATTTTTGCCTTCAAACTCCGCGAGTCGCGGAGTTTATAAATACAGCTCACTCCATTTTGGAGTCTTTCTTGCCGACGGATTTTTTTATTTATATAATATATAAATAATTATAAGAATTATTTAAATATTATATTATATTTATGTGCATAGTTGACTTGTAATTTTTAGTCCGTTGCGTCGAGCGTTGAGAGTTGACTCCGGTCCCGGTTCCGGATTTTCGAACGTCCTTGCGTACAATTTAATATCTTGTACTTTGTGTTTTGAATCTTGTACTCTTGTAATTTCGAGACGTTTCTTATCAATAATTGGAACCTCTTTGATTGTATTTTGTACTTTTGAGCTTTTTGGTCGTTTGCGTCTTCAATTCGTCGAATCTGTCTTTTGTCTTCACCTTTTATTATTTAAACGAATATCACTTTTAAATAGAACAATTGCAACTAAAAGCTTGTCTTTCTTGAGGAATAATGCTATGAAATATATGTTCGTTTTTAGCATTATCATACACCTAAATACTCTCCAATGAGAGTAACAAAAATACCTCCTCCTATTATTCCCCCTTCCTGTATACCTTCCACCATTTTGGACAGATAAAAACCAACACAGTAGGGGATATTAACAAAGCCTCTAGTGTCTCGAATGCACTTAAGGTAAAATAAATCGTGTAAGGTCATTTTCTCCGTGTTGTTACCTCTTTGTGTAATCGAGTTTGCTAAGAATCTATGTATTATACGAAGCTCGGCTTTATTAATATCTAAATAGGAGTGTCTTCCTCCCCGCGTAAAAACATTATAATTTGACATACGCCTCCAGATGGCGTTAGCATCAAAATTTCTATCTACCCGCTCACCATGATAAATCAAATTTGTACAATCAGGTGATAGTAATTCAGCGGGAGTGTAAATCTGTAAAGCTCTGGCCATGTCCAGCATGGACATCCTGTACATCCTACGGCCAAGTAAAAATCTAAGAAAACTCTTATCGTCTAACCTATCTACATCCTTATTAAAAGCTATAGTACTCATTAGCTCAACACACCACTGTTTATATACAGGCCTACGAGTGGTAAATAAACGTTCTCAATCGGAAAAAGAAGAGCTACCATACCTTTGGATTAGATGCTGCCTAACTGGGTTAGCTAGGTGGACCCTTTCCAAAGGCTCCCAATCTATTACCCTTGGTACTTCTACATTTTTGGTCCAAAGCTTAAATTTGTTACTTTGGTACGTCGGGTAATCTCTCCAACTTCTATCAAATCTTAAATTGGAATGCAACTGTTCTTCATGAATTGTTGGGTGTTCTATTATATGGTGAACGGGGAATACTACGTAGGTAATAAAAAATTGTGGCTCCGGCTCATAGTATGGCACGTGTTGATCATAATGTTGTTGTTGTTCAGGTTGTTGTTCCGGTTCGTGATATTGCATCTCTGGCTGTGGTTCCGGATCAGGTTGCCTAGACGTTGATGCACTGCCCGTATCTGTATTTCTCTGCAAAACACATTAAACACAAAATTTGTGCATCCAAATATGCATTAGTGTTAGCAAAATAACAAATTAAAACAATTACAATAACATGTTTAATCCATATTAAACTTATACTCATTTTCATATTTTTATCAATTCTACACATTTTTAAATAATTATATATGAAAATGTTTACAAAGTTCATAAGCTTTTATCTCAAATAACATGTCAAAATAATCATTACTAGCAATTAAACAAGTTTTAAATGACATTTATATCAAATTAATCAAGTTCATGAATTTTAGACTTAAAAAGTCCACTTTAATTCTCAAAAATCACGTTTAGGATCAAAGTTTGGATCATTTAGCTACCTAAACATGTTACACTACTTAATTTAGCAATAATTCATGACAAAAATCGGCCGTAACCTGTTTATATCAAAAAGCCCCAAATTGCTCAAGAACACAAACCCTACATTTCTAAAAATTTTGAAGTTTTAGGCTTCAAATCATGACAAATAGCATCAATCTAGGTTATACATGCATAATATACTAACAATTTAACTCTAATTACACTAGAAATTAACAAAATCAAATTAGGTAAAAATTAGCTCAAGAACACTAAAATTCGAATTTAAAGAGTTTTAGGGGTGAAATCTTTACCTTTCTGCTTCCCCATCTGAGAAAAGACATGATTATAGCGGATTGTAGTGAGAAATTTCGTGAATTTTGGTTGAAAATGGCGAATTTTTGAGAGTGTTTTGGGATATGTTCGTGTATGTGTGTGTAAATGTGGGAGACAGAGAACAGGTCGATGGGGTTTTTGTTTTAGTCCAGATTTTTGGTGCCATGCGATCGCATGGTGGTATAGGGTAAATTCCATGCGATCGCATGGGGTCCCTGAATTTTTTTTTTTTTTTTTGTGAAAACCTTTTACTTATAAAACAAAAAATGAAATAAATTTAAAATTTTGTTTCCTTTTATATTGAGGGCGTTTCGGTACGTTGACCTAGTTCGTCCCTCGACAAAATTTTAAAAATTTGTCTTTTTAAAGCGTTGTTTTAAAAGCTAAGGTTTTTGGATTTTTTTAATGTTTTTGGCATACTTTAAATCAATAAGATTAAAAATAATGATAATAAAATTTCTCGTCCCGCCTTCGGGTAAAACAATTTCGGTTCAACGACCTAGTCTTCAACTCACGACGAATTTTAAAAATCATATTTTTAACTTAATGAAATAAAGTACATTTTTGTTTTTAAATTCACACCAAACTTAAATTGAAAACACATAAAATTTAAAATTCATATAAATATCATTAATATTTTTATACATTAATTTTACAAACTTATATTGAAAATATTATTTTTTTTAAAGATTTAAAAACTTAAATATATTGGTTTTAAAAATTTACAATAATAATTTAATATTAATTTAAAAATAAGGTAAACATTTAAATAAAAAATATTTTTGGTCTTTTATCCCACTTTAATCAATCAAATATTATCAAAAATATACGCCCCTCTTTTGGGTAAAGTAATTTCGGCTATTTTACCTAGTTTTACTCCTGACGAATTTCTGAAATATTTTGGATTGATTGATTAAAGATATTTATACCTTAAGAATAAACGGTAAATTTCGCAGTGATGTAATAAATTTTTGTATGATATCAATAAATTCGGATTCGCATACCTAATTTTATTGAATATCAATTTAATACTTTATAGCGAACGATTCAACGTTTATTATCAAAAGGTTAAAAGCAATAAATAAAAACAAATAAAAACTGTACATACTTACCTGTGAGGTAGAATTCTCAGTGACCCGACTCATAGGAGAGTATTGTGATTTGGTTTTCCATAGCTACATAAGCGTAACCTAGATTCTTCAATAACTTTTCTTCTAAACATATGAACGGTCCTTCTCTGCATAGAGTAACAAATTCGGTATTCGAATATGTTTGATTGTTTAAACATTTACCTTCGTGTGACCATTTTCCGCATTTATGACATCTTTCAAGGTGTCATGCTCTTCTTTTTGTTGTGGATTTTGATTTTCCTTTACCAAAATGTGTCTTATGATGATCTTTCCTGAGTTCTTTCCTCACTTCGTCCATTTTGCTTCTTATGAATGATACCAGTTCACTCAGGAAGGTGTTATTATTACGTTTAGTAATCATAGTGTGTAGTAGTAGACCATGGTTCAGATCAAAGGAATTCTTCATCTCGTAAAACCTAAAAGAAATAAAAATTCAGAATGGAGAGAGAAGACTAGTTCTTTAGGGTCTGCTAGGGAAAGACCATTCGGATTCCATTTTCGAGAACTACACGAGAACAGAATATCTAACTCTAATAGAAATACATATTACCCTTAAAAGATTCGAATCTTCCCACATTTAGTTAGTTGTGGTGTCGAAATTGTGATTAACTTCATCTTCAACTTCCATTGGATTATCTATGTAATGTTTAACTCTGTGACCATTAACCTTAAATTCAATCCCATTTGAATTTATTAACTCTACTGTTCTGTATGGGAAAACTCTTTTCACTATGAATGGTCCAGACCATCTTGATTTCAATTTTCCAGGAAATAGCTTGAATCGTGAATTGAAAAGAAGAACTCTGTCTCCTTCTTTAAATTCTTTTGAACTTCTGATTCTTTTATCATGCCATTTCTTTGTTCTTTCCTAATAGATTAATGAATTTTCGTATGCTTCATGTCTCAATTCTTCTAATTCGTTTAATTGACTTAACCGTAGACGTCCAGCTTCATGCAAATCAAGATTACATGTCTTTAAAGCCCAAAATGCTTTGTGCTCAATTTCTACTGGAAGGTGACATGCTTTTCCGTAAAAAAAGTTTAAAAGGTGTGGTTCTAATTGGAGTTTTGTAGGCTGTTCTAAAAGCCCAGAGTGCATCCTCCAATTTCATGGACCATTCCTTCGGATTTGATCCTACGATTTTCTCAAAATACGTTTTAATGCTCGGTTGGTATTTTCAACTTGTCCACTTGTTTGTAGATGATAAGCGGTTGAGATTTTATGAGTTACTCCATATCTTTTGAGAACTTTCTCAAGTTGATTATTACAAAAATGAGTACCCCGATCACTTATTAAAGCTTTCGATGTTCTGAACCTAGCAAAAAGACATTTTAAGAAGTTGACTACAACTCATGCATCGTTAGTTGGGAGAGCTTGTGCTTCCGCCCATTTATATACATAATCAATGGCAACGAGAATGTAGAGATTATTATGAGATTTTGGAAATGAACCCATAAAGTCAATACCCCAAACGTCAAATACTTCACATACTTGAATGACATTTTGTGGCATTTCATCACGTTGACTTATTTTTCCGACCCTTTGGCAAGCATCACATGATTTACATAGAAGGTGTGCGTCTTTGAAAATTGTAGGCCAATAGAATCCAGCGTCGTAGACTTTTCTTGCTGTGAGTTGAGGCCCATAATGCCCTCCTGTTGGTCCTGTGTGACAATGGTTTAAGATTTGACTAGCTTCATTCCCGAATACACATCGGCGTATTATTCCATTGGGACAACTTTTGAATAAATGTGGATCTTCCCAGAAATAGTGTTTTATATCACTAAAGAATTTCTTTCGTTTTTGGTACGACAACCCTTTTTCAAGAAATTCACATACTAAGTAGTTTGCATAGTCTGCAAACCATGAAATTTCGTTATAATCGATTCTCAATAGATATTCATCAGGAAAGTTATCTTGTATGGCCGATTCATTTAGAACTTCTAATTCGGGATTTTCAAGACGAGAAAGATGATCAGCGGCGAGATTTTCTGCTCCTTTTTGTCTCGGATTTCAATATCGAACTCTTGTAAGAGTAAGAACCAATGGATTAATCATGGTTTGGCAACTTGTTTTGAAAATAGGCATCTAAGAGCAGAATGGTCAGTTTAGACCACCGTTTTTGCTAAAACGAGATATGAACGAAATTTGTCAAAAGCAAAGACAATAGCAAGGAGTTATCTTTCAGTAGTTGTATAATTCATTTGTGCTCCTTGTAACATCTTACTAGCGTAATAGATAGGTTGAAATCGTTTTTCAATCCTTTGTCCTAAAACGGCTCCCATTGCAAAATCACTTGCATCGCACATAAGTTCAAATGGTAGATTCCAATTTAGAGTTATCATGATCGGCGCATTAGTGAGTTTTTCTTTAAGAATATTAAAAGATTTGATGCATTCATATGAAAAGATGAATGGAGCATCTTTTTCTAGGAGTTTATTCATAGGAGTGGCAATTTTAGAAAAGTCTTTTATGAAACGTCGGTAAAAACCGGCATGCCCTAGGAAATTCCTAACTCCTTTAACATTGGTGGGATGTGGAAGTTTAGCAATTACATCTACTTTAGCTCTATCCACTTCAATTCCTTCCTTTGAAATTTTATGACCAAGAACGATGTCTTCTTTAACCATGAAATGGCATTTTTCCCAATTAAGTACTAGATTTGATTGCTCGTATCTAATAAGCATTCGTTCAAGATTAACTAGACATGTTTCAAAAGTATCACCGAAGACTGAAAAGTCATCCATGAAAACTTCCATGCACTCTTCTATCATGTCATGAAAAATCGCCATCATGCACCTTTGAAAGGTTGCAGGGGCATTGCAATGTCCAAATGGCATGCGTTTGTAAGCAAAATTACCATAAGGGCACGTGAACGTGGTTTTATCTTGATCCTCGGGTGCTATTGGAATTTGAAAGCATCCGAAGAAACCGTCAAGAAAACAATAGTAACTATTCCCAGCTAACCTTTCCAATATTTGATCAATGAAAGGTAAGGGAAAATGATCTTTTCTGGCGGCGTCATTTAATTTTCTATAATCAATACAGACACACCATCATGTTACAGTCCTAGTAGGAATAAGCTCATTTTTTTCATTTGTGATGACAGTCATGCCACCCTTCTTAGGTACGCATTGAACTGGGCTTACCCATGGACTATCAGAAATTGGATAAATTAAACCTGCATCTAGCAGTTTAGTAATTTCTTTCTTAACAACATCTTGCATATTAGGATTTAGTCTTCGTTGGCGTTGCACATAGGTTTTATGACCTTCTTCCATATGGATTTTATGTGTGCAATACGAAGGACTTATTCCTTTAATATAATGAATCTTCCATGCAATAGATGGTTTATGAGCTTTTAGCACAGAAATGAGTTGAGATTTTTCATTTTCAGTAAGAGAAGACGATATTATTACAGATAATTCAGATTCACCATGTAAATAAGCGTATTCCAAATGGTTTGGAAGTGGCTTTAACTCTAATGTCGGTGGTTCTTCTATTGATGATTTGTATCGATATCTGTCTTCTTCTTTTAGCATTTGAAGTTCTTCTGTTGTTGGTTCGTATTCATTAGCCATGAGTGCAGCTAACATTTCAGCTTCATCAATTGGTTCAGTTCCTTCTCCTAAAGAACATTCTCCTGTTCCTTGTAATTCTGGAAATTCTTGTAACAATTCTGCATGTGAATCTATAGTTTGAATATAATAACATGTATCATCTGCAGATTGCGGTTGTTGCATGGCTCTATCAACAGAAAAGGTAACACTCTCGTCCTCTATACTTAGGGTCAGTTTCTTACCGAACACGTCTATTATTGCTTTAGCCATGTTTAAGAATGGTCTTCCTAATATGAGAGGAACTCGAGAATCTTCTTCCATGTCCAGAATAACAAAATCTATTGGAAATACTAAAGTACCAACTTTAACTAGCATGTTCTCCATTATCCCTCTAGGATATTTTACTGATCGACCATCTAGTTGTATGCTTATTCATGTTGGTTTTAATTTTCCAAGGTCTAGTTTAGCGTATAATGAATATGGCATTAAATTTATACTAGCACCTAAGTCTATCAATGCTTCTATTGAACTAAGACTATCCAGAAAACATGGAATTGTGAAACTTCCTGGATCTGATAATTTTTCTGGTAGTTTATTCAACAGTACTGCAGAACAATTAGCATTCATTGTAACAGCCGAGAGTTCTTCCATTTTCTTTCTATTTGTGATTAGATCTTTCAAGAATTTGGCATACCTAGGCATTCCTGAAATCACATCAATGAAAGGAAGATTGACATTTATTTGTTTAAATATATCCAAGAATTTGGATTGCTCGGCTTCAAGTCTTTCTTTTCTCATTTTACTTGGGTAAGGAAGTGGTGGTTGGTATGGTTTAACATAAGGCTTAGCCTTAACTGTGTTATCTTCATTAACCTTTTTAACTACCGGTTCTGTTTGCTTATCTTGCTCAGGCTGTGGTGCCTGTGTAGTAGGAATAGAGTCATCAGAATTTACAGGTATTTCAGGTGGTTTAAGTGTAATACCACTTCTCGTGGTAATGACTTTAGCTGTTTCATTTCGGGGGTTAGCATTTGTATCGCTAGGTAGACTTCCCAGTTTTCTTTCACCTATCAACCTTGCTAGGTTGCTTACTTCTTGTTCCAGATTTTGTATAGAAGCTTGTTGATTTCTAAATGCTTGAGCATTTTGTTCATTCGTTTGTTTCTGAGATGTGAAAAATTGCGTTTGAGATTCAACTAGTTTCGACAACATATCTTCTAAATTTGGCTTTTTATCATCGATTTATGGTGGTTTATTTGGAAAAATAGGTATTTGCTGATTGTAAGTATTATTGGATACTTGCTAATTGCTAGGACCTTGTTAGTTGTTGTATGGAACATTTCGGTTATAATTCTGATTTTGATTGTAGTTTGGTCTTGGCGGTTGATAATTACCTTGATAATTATTTCCAGGCCTTTGGTTCATGTATGAAACATTCTCTCTTTGTTCCATTGTTTATTCAATACTGAGACAATCTTTTGTCAAATGTGGTCCTCCACACTGTTCACAACTAATTCGTATTGCGTGAATATCTTTAGTCATCTTTTCCTTTCGTCTCTCGAAAGCATATATCTTTGCGGAAATGGAATCAAAATCATGGCTAGAATCGGCTCTAGCCGCTTTAGATGATCTAATGATATCTTTTTCTTGATGCCACTCATGTGAGTGGGAAGCAGTGTTATCAATAATTTTGTAAGCTTCAGTTGCGATTTTCTTCATAATGGAACCACCAGCTGCTATGTCGATGTCTTTTCGTGTAGTAATATCGCATCCTTGGTAGAATATTTGTACTATTTGATAAGTGTCTAAACCATGTTGCGGACATCCTCTCAACAACTTTCCAAATCTTGTCCACGCCTCATATAGAGTTTCATTTGGCTTTTGCGTGAACGTAACAATTTCTCCTTGAAGTCTCACGTCTTTAGATGCCGGAAAGAATTGTTTAAGAAATTTTTCAACTAAGACATTCCATGTATCAATCGCCCCTTCAGGTAATGATTCTAACCAATCTTTGGCTTCTCCCTTTAAAGTCCAGGGAAATAACATGAGATAGATCTGTTCATCCTCAACTTCTCTGATATTGAATAGAGTACAAATCCTATTAAAGGTATGAAGATGTTCGTTTGGATCTTCCTTCGGCGCAACACTAAATTGGCATTAATTAGTTACCATGTGTAGGATTTGTCCTTTGATTTCATAATCTGGCGCATTAATGTCTGGTTGAGTAATTGCGTGACCTTGGCCAGTGCGTTTAGCTCTCATTCGGTCTTCCATACTTACATGTTCCAGATTTTCCATGATTGAAATTGTTGAATCTGAATCACTAGAGGATTCTGACTTAATGGTTTCTTCCTCGACAATCTCTGGATGAGTAATTTGTGGTTCAGGAGGAATGATTAGTGGTTCAGGATCTCTGAATTGTCCCTGAATATCCTCCGGATTCTCAATTGTGAGGTCGGGTTCAAAAAATGGATTATCGGAAATTTGAATTGGAGTACTTGGTCGACTAGATGAAGATTCTAAAGAAAAATCAACGGCGACAATATTGGCTAGATGTCTTGATCGAGTTACAGGTGGTGAACGTATGAAAGGTGGTGAACGTTTTGCTCGGTGCATTCACTGAATATCCTATTAGTTATAAAAGATAAAAATTATATAAGCTATCAAATTAATAGACTTTTCTGATTTTGCCCATGTTTCGAATAGCCAATAGATGCAGCATGTAGCCAGGACCCTTTAAATCGGAAGCCCACAACTCGCTACTAACAAATCCAACTATTACTACGAATCAGAAAATTTATGATGTCTATCAATTTAACCGCTTAAAATAATTTTTCGTCGAAATTTAAAGAAAATAAAGAAAATTCTATGTCCTAAAAACTAGAGCGTCGAGAAATAAGAAAGAAAAAGAGCGCGTCGAAAAATGTCAAAAAATAAAAGGTCGAAAAATAATAAGAAAGTAGCGCGTCGAAACTTAAAAGTCTAAAAACTAAAAATTAAAACTTACGTCTAAAGGTATTAAAACTTAAAGAAATTCTATATCCAAAACGGCAATAACTTAATTAGGTACTAAAATCTATTAAATACTAAAGCGATAAGCGACGTCGTAAAATTCTAAAGCGCCTAAATCTTAATCTAAAGAAAAAGTACTTAAGGGATTTTACGGCAAAGCCTAAAAATCTAGAAATAAAAATAACTACGGCAAAAACTAAGTTTAAACTAATTACGAATGATAAAAATACAAATTATGAATAAAAAGATACAAAATATAAAAATAAAACTTAAAGTTTTAAAAATACAATTTTTATAAATATATTATTTTTATATTACTTATTTTATAAAAGTATCAATTTTATATTTAATAAAATTAATTAAAACTAAAATTACAAATTAAATAAAACTAAAACAAATTATTATTAAATATAAAACCCTAATCTATATTTAATTAATTATAATTATTATTAAAACTTAACCCTAATCGACAGTCAAAGGTACAGGTCATGTCAAATCAACTCATGCGATCGCATGAGTATTCTGTTATGAGTCAATGCGGTCTCATGGCTTCGGGTACCAGGCCAATTGTTGGGCTGCTATAGTATTGTGGCCCGATTACTTTTACTTATTTTTTTATATGTTTTTAATTTATAATTTGATTTTTAATTTTACAAAATAGTTACATAAGAACTAAAAAAAATATACTTTTATACTTTTTATAAAAGATATTTTCTTTTTTTTATATGTTTTTAAAACACTTAAATAGATATATATTATTATTTTCTTTTTATGTTTTTGTATTTTTAATATTTAAAACGTATTTTTACAAAAATAAATTAAACTTAAAAAAATCTTTTTTTTTATTTATAGAAAAATAGCGTTTCGCTTTGGCGTTTAAGTTGTTCCCCGGCAGCGGCGCCAAAAATACTTGATGTTATGCGAGGTGTATACGAAATAGTTATATTTTTATTGCGAAATACTATTAAATACGATACAATTTTACACAAGTTATTTATTTATTTATTGAATGGATTTACCTAAACCTTGCTACAAGAATTATAGGCAATGTACCTAATCGTATAGTAGTGTAGTTTTTACTAAGTCCGGTTCGTTCCACAGGAATACAACTAAATTTAACGCTATATTATATTTTAAACTATATTTGTATTTATATATATATATATATATATATATATATATATATATATATATATATATATATATATATATATATATATATATATATATATATATATATATATATATATATATATATATAAGTAGTATTATTATTATAAAAATGGGGTTTTACCGTTTAATGACCGGTTTGTCGATTTTATGTCTTAAGTCGCAATTAAAACCTAATGTAAAATATTAAATATACAAATGACTTAATTTAAAGCGTAAAGTAAATGACGATAAATAAAAATGCGATAAGTGAAAGTACGATAATTAAAAGTGCAATAAATAAAATGACAGTAAATAAAAGTGCGATGAGATATAAAATAAAGGAATTATGCTTATTTAAACTTCCGTAATCATGATGTTCGACGTATTGATTTTAATTTATTACCATGGGTTAATTGTCTTTTGTCCTGAATTATTCGATATGTCCATCTGGTTTTTGTCCATAACAGTCCATCAGTCATAAATATAAAGTGTGAGTATCCTCGTCAAATTATCCTTATACCCGAAGTCAAATATTCCAACTAATTGGGGACTTAAACTGTAACAAGGTCTTAATACTTTGTTTAATAATTACACCAGGATATCGACTGCGTGTAACCCAAGGTTTTAATACTTTGTTAACAATTACGCCAAGTGTCCTTGTACGTAATCCACCCCTGTTTTAATGAGTCCATTGACTATTAATCCATTCCCGTATCCGGTTAAATGAACGATTATTAGTATTTATAAATATCCCGCCCATCGTGTCCGATCGAGTGTATGTGGTTATTTATAATTACATCAAATTGTAAATCTCTATATTAAATTAACGAATTATCATTCAGTTAAACAAATATAAAGCCTATTAACAGCCCATAGTCCAATTTCCACAAGTGTCGGTCTTTTGTCCAAACCCCAATTATGGTACAAAGCCCAATAACCCCGTCTTTAATATTTAGCCCAACATCACGATTACTTCGATTTAAATAAGCATAATAATAACTTAGCTACGAGACATTAATTTAAAAAAGGTTGAACATAACTTACAATGATTATTAATCGCGTAGTGTTACACGGACAGAATTTCGACTTACAAACTTACAACATTCGCTACCATAACCTTATTATTATTAATCTTAAATTAAAATTAAAATTATAAATATATATATATATATATATATATATATATATATATATATATATATATATATATATATATATATATATATATATATATATATATATATATATTGAGAGAGTTAGGGAGAAGATTGAATTAGGTGTATTAAACTAGTCTGAAAAATGCTGAATTTATAGAACCTGGCTCGCTACAGTAACCCATGCGATCGCATGGAATTTCTTCCTCCAGGCCATGCGATCGCATGGCCGTCATTTCCTGCTCACAAAGCACAATAAACGTGGGCTGCTGTAATTTAATATATATATAATATAATATATATATAATTTTATAAAATTATATATATATATTATATGATATTCTTGTGCATAGTTGACTCATAATTTTAGATCCGTTGCGTCGTGCGTTGATAGTTGGTTCATGTCCCGGTTCCGAATTTTCGAACGTCCTTGCGTACTATTTAATATCTTGTACTTTGCGTTTCGCGGCTCGTACTCTTGTAACTTTTAGACGTTTCTCATCAATAAATTGAACCACTTGGATTGTACTTTGTACTCTTTAGCGTTTGCTTCTTCAAATCGTCGAATCTGTCTTTTGTCTTCACCTTTTATTATTTAAACGAATATCACTTATAAATAGAACAATTGCAACTAAAAGCTTGTCTTTCTTGAAGGATAATGCTATGAAATATATGTTCGTTTTTAGCATTATCAATAACCAGGGGTCTTAATCCTATGAAGTAGTTAATTTCATATAGGTGGACAAGTCCTGATCACAACCTAGGTTGGTCAATCCTTAAGATGCTAGCATACAAATCTACCAGACTCCCTAGTTCAGTATTATAACAGTAATCGTACTAAATTAACATAATTACGCTAACCCAAACTTCTATCATGGCAACATACAGATTAATTAAGCTATCATGGTAATATCGGAACACATTATTAAACATAAAAAGTAAGAACACATGTTTAATACAAAAGACAAGCATTTCGGATAAAAACCTGAAAAGGCCGAAGAAATCTGCCCGAGATCGCAGGGACTCGCCGGGATATCCTCCAAAAATTAAAAGCTAAGCTAACTTTTAACGACCGGTCCTAATCCTCCCGGACGTAGTCCTCAACAGTTGGTTCCATAGCGATGATCGAGTCCAAATAATATCTTTAACATGAGCAAATGCACAGCGGAAGACTTAAATTGTACCTGAGAATAAACATGCTTTAAAAAGTCAACATAAAGTTGGTGAGATATATAGGTTTGATGCTAGCAGCGTTATAACAATGGACTACAAGATTTCATATGTAAACATTTTAATAAAAATATTCTAAGTGGTTGAGCACTTGGTAACCATACTTAACATTTAATCACGTCGCATATTCCCTTTATTATGAAATCTTACTACACCGTACCAAGTGTAGTCACAAAACGAAGTACTGTGCAACCGTTGAATACTGGTCGTCCAGTCCGGTTGGGGTTGTCAGGCCCGATAGATCTATCAACAGGATTCGCGTTTACAATACCGCTGTAAATAATAGTTACCAAGCTACAGGGAAGTATGCCAGTGGTACAACTCAACGTAGAATATATTTTTCAGTTACTTGTGTCCATAACGTAAAACATAAAATACATGTATTCTCATCCCAAAATATTTAGAGTTTAAAAGTGGGACTATATACTCACCTAATGTATTTTGTAGTAAAAATACATATAACATCATTGAACACGTATAGAGTTGGCCTCGGATTCATGAACCTATATTATTTATATATTTATTAATATCAAATAGTAATCGAACAAGTTTATATATAATATTATTAATAATATATTTGTTATTTTATACGTTATGTAGATACATTTATACCTAATCTATACTTTTTATATAACTAACGCTTAAATTTTAATATAGTTATAATAAAAATTATAATAATTCGAATAATATTAATAATGATAATTTCAATAAATAAAATGATAATTAAAAATACTTTTGTTAATAATAATTATTTTGAAAATGATAATTTAGCAGTAATACTTAGTAATAATATAAATAATAATGTTAATAGTAATGATAATCCTAACACTCGTTTTATTATTAGTAAGTATAGTATTTATATTAATAATAATAATAATAATAATAATAATAATAATAATAATAATAATAATAATAATAATAATAATAATAATAATAATAATAATAATAATAATAATAATAATAATAATAATGAAGAAATATTTGTGTATACCCTTAAAGCTTTGTCAAAAAAAAAGAAATGTCTCATACAAGACTCGAACCCGTGACCTCTCGAAATCCAACAACACCTTAAACCATTCCACCATTCTCATTTTTCTGTTATGATTTGAAACCCGTATTTATTTATGTATTTTCTATCTCGTTCCAGTCTAACCATGGCCCAACAAACAAATAAAGCTCTCGGCCCAAATGAAGAATACGGCCCAACATAAAAACTGAATCATAACCGGCCCAAATCTTGTTTTAATTTAGATCGTATAAGGGTTTAGTTGAGTAATATGAACGGCAGGAAAAATTAAAAATACACGCTGGTATTCCTCATCTTGCCTCTTCATCTAATCTCATTATCATAACCGTAATCGTCTAAATATCATGTTTTCATCATCACCTTTATGATCGTCTTCATCATTAATAATTTCGTTATCATAATCATAACCGTCCTCATTCTCAATCATAATTATAATCATGATTTATCATTTTATCAACCCTTCATCATAACTATATCATCATCCTAATCTACCAGATAATCTTCTCAGAAGCCAACGATTTGTAGTAATATAATAGAAGTAGAAAATGGACTGTCTGATTTGGTTAAGAATCAACCCAGAGACAGGGACGGACTATATGCCATCCCAACAACAAGAAATTTCGGCCCAACGAGCAAAGGAAATCCGGCCCATCACAATCTAGACTCGGCCCATGCTATGATATTTAGAATTCGAAAACAGAAAGGAAGTGAGAACGTGTTGTAGCACCACTAGGCTCCACCATCAATTAACTTTAATCATTTTGTTCTTTTATAACCATGTTACTATCATTCATTAACTTTACACTCATATTTATATAATCATTGTGTAAGTAGAAACAAGGAAATGGAGACAAGAAAGAAAAAAAAAAGATCGCATCAGTAGCAGTAATTCACGAGTGCCTACTATGGTTACATGATAATAAGGTGGGGGTTGTTTAAATGGTGAAAGTGACGGTTGTGATGATGATACCGGTGGTTGCTATGGTTGTCGATGAAGTGAAGACAGAAAAGTGGAAGTAGGTTTTGAAGTGGTATCTTGATGACGGGTTAATGAAAAAAAAAGGTAATTTATCAAGTTGATGGTTCAAGTGTAACGACTGACGAAGGTGATGAAGGTGGTTGGGTGACGGGTTTTGGGAAGGAGAAAGAAAATAGAAGTAGTGATTAAAAGGTGACGGTGGTGTCGTGAAGGTGTTGGGTTTAATGAAGGTGGCTGTGGAATGAGGTTAGAGGCGATTCGTAATTTGATAAGTTCAATCTTTAAAACATAACGATTTGTTTCAGGAACAAAACGGTTTTCATTTGTGATGAATGCCTGAGCTCGACAAGAAGAAAGAACAAGATAAAGAAACGCAGGTGGTGGTGTTGATTGTATGAAGATTGGTGGCGATTTGAGATCTCATTAGAAACAGAAAACGTAACTATTAAGATGGTGATGGTGGTGAATCGTTGTGGTGATGAAGGGTTGTAGGATGGCCGTGATGTGTTGGAGATGATGGAGGTGAGTTGGTGGTGTTGTCCGATGAGTGTGAAGGTGGTTGTTCATCGTTGTAGGAGGCGATGGTTAGTTGTAATTGATTGTTGATATTGTAGGTGAATTCGTGGATGCGTATGTAAGTATCAGATGATACTCAATTGATTAATATAGATGGTTAAGTGCCAACACAAAATCACGAGAGTAATAGGATGGTAGAACAAAACAAAAATTAAAAGTCTGATAAGGATAGGGATTATACGTTTTTATCAATCTGTTTCCATATTATACGGAGTAAATAATATCTGGTATGGTAAAAAGAAAATTCTAACGCGTTCATATGTATTTATATTTATTTATATATATATATATATTTTTTTTAAAAAAACATATATTAATTATAATAACTAAATTATTAATAATAACAGAGTTAATAGTATGAATATTGAAATAATACAATAAAAATAATGGTAGTCATAATTTTATTAATTAAAAATGATAGATACAGTTTATAATAATAATAATAATAATAATAATAATAATAATAATAATAATAGAAATAATAATATTACCATAATGATAATACATCCAATAATACTAATAATACTAATAATTTTATTAATAATACTAATACTAATAGTATTAATAATTATAATAAAGATAATCTTAAAATAATATTGATAATATTATTAATGATAATAATAATGGTTTTAGTGATAATAATGTCTAATGACAATACAAGTATTCATTAAAGTATAATAAGTTACATGTTTCAAATTTCATATCTATATGTCCTATTAAAATAGTATCATTCATAATACAGATGTAAATGTTAATATTAATATCTATTTTAGTAATTATAATGAAAGTAATAACAATTTCATTACATAGCTATATTTATTAATTATATATTTCTGTTTACAATTAAAAGTTCGTGAATCGTCGAGAGCAGTCGAAGGTCAAAAGGGTAACTAATTATCCAGATATAGATTTCAGACTTTCTAGACTCAATATTAGGGTTTTTGCTTATCGTGTCGGAAACATATAGAGATTAGGGTTTAAATTTGATCGGAAATATCCGGGTCGTTACAGTACCCACCCGTTAAAGAAATTTCGTCCCCGAAATTTGAGTGAGGTTGTCATGGCTAACAATGAAATTGTTTTTATGACGAATATGAGTTGATATATAGAGTTTTATCATTATTGATTAATATAGATAAAACAATTCGATCATGTGAAGCGTATGAGTGAAGCTATCACAAAAGATCGAGATAGAGATTTAACTTTTGACGTAGTCATGGTGGATTTTCGAAATTCAAGGAATTTAAGGAAATCTTCCAATTAGAAAGAAAATGTGATAGCACGATTTATTAGCAACTGTTGGAATTAAGGGAGAACAGAAATATCAAGGAAATATTTTCGTGATATGCTTAGAGATCAAGTAGAATGAAAGAGTCGTGTAACATGTCACATGATGATGGTACTGTGAATCATCACATTCCATTAGAAACTCAACATGACTTATTGTAATATAATGAAGTTGATCAAGTTTCATTATATTATACTAATTCATGCATCAGTTCCCAACACTGCTTCGGAACATTCCTATTTTAAACTCGAAGGTTTTAGAGCTTAGAAACTAATACAATTTCTTTTATGTTGTAACGCGAATGCTACGAGGAGATAAATGATCCCAGATAAGAATAGTTGTGAAAATATTTCCAGAAATATGAAGAATATGTTTAACGGAAGATATGAAGATATCTTATAATATCTAAGATTTGATGATGATGAAGAATATTATCTGGAAAGATTTAGATTAAGGAGTAGAGTTTTCACTAACGGTTTCAGCAGGCACTGAATCATTTGGATCCTTTGAAGTCAAACTTATTCTTTGTGATTTGTCTACGGCTTCCTTCATAGTTTTGCATAATCCGCTTTTCGGTACTAAATTTTCTGTCGAGCGTTCCTAACCCTCTTTTCTTTATCATCTACTTTTGGCCATTAAGACCATCTACAACATGCTGCTTCGTCAGCATTCTCAAAGTTAACTGATCTGGGTCATCGGTTATCAAACCGAGGTGGTTTCGGGAGAATTGTGTTTTTAGATGATTAAACGCTGATGGTAATATGGTGGAATATAAAAGGTTCTCCGGTAACGACGGCGAAAGGACAAGGTATAAATATCAAGGTTATAATAAGAGTAGTCTTTCTGGGAAGTCGAAGTGGAGCTGTGACAAAATTTGCTACTTGAAAAGGAATCGTATGATTGTTTTTACTTAATGAATGATAAGGAATTCGACGCGGTTATGATTTAACTATAACTTTGATTTCGAAAGTTTTTCAGGTGCATAACCGTATGCATAAATCTTTCTTCCGTAGACGAGGTGCAGCGATTTCAACTTCTCGATCGAGGTGTTTTTAAGAATCATGAAAAGATTTGAACACGGATTGTAATCGTCAAGATATGAATGAGGTTTAAGATAAAATCAAGTGGCAAACTTGAAGATCAGTTTAGTTTCATATGTTATAATCAGCATTTTAACTCATTTTAATTGTCCAAAGTTAGCAGTCCAATAGTCTGATTGTCCAATGGTTCAATAGGTTCATATATAAATTAGATATATATAATATTCAAATTACTTAATACGTATCGTGACCCGTGTACCGGTCTCGGTGTCGATCACAACTCAAGGTATATATATATTTTGGAATCAACTCCAACCCTGTATAGCCAACTCCCACCTTCACATATAAAGTGTCTACGGTTGTTCCGAAATATATATATAGATGGGTCGATATGATAAGTCGAAACCTTGCATACGTGTCCCGTTATTTATAGTGCGTAAAAGTAAATAACAGAAATTAAATGACGATAAATAAAATTGCGAGAATGTAAATTGCGATAATATAAATGTTAATCAGTTAGCTGGGAACAGTTAGCCGGAACAGTTAGCGTGTAATCCTATCACAATTTCAATTAATTAATTCGTTTGTTTCTAACAAATTTTATTCTGTCCAATGTTTTCTTCATTATGCCACTTGTTGGATTCTGATAGGTCAAAATCCAAATATGAAATTTAAATGAAAATGGTTATTCTGTGGTGAACGGATACGTATATCGATAGTTGTAAGTAGGATAGTAAAAGATCGTTGAATCAGATTCGAAGAATGCACAGTGTAACTTATGAATGTGAATTCTAAATATTCCTCGGGTACTACCCACCCGTTAAAATATTTTCATCATTAACAGTTTGCACAAAAGAATTTTTAATTACAATCTTTATGAAAATATACTTGCATATATATTTCCTTCGGATGTAATCATAGATTTAATGAGTCAATAAGATATTAAACTCATTTGATTTATCATTAGCACTTGATTACATGATCTCTAAAACATTAGAGATTACATAATTGCCATGTCGAACGAAGTATAATGAGGTAGAACAATACGTAGAACGAAATTAATCGATGTAGAACGATATGTAGAACGAAGATCATACTCGAAATACAGATGATAATATTGAGGCGTGTAATGTTGATATTCGAGATACAAATTGTGATATTGAGAGTTATGGCGCGGTTATGGTTTAGGGATGATAAGGGTATTGTCGACGTCGATGATGGTGGTACTGATTATGCTGCTGGTGCTGCTGCTGGTGTTCGTAACCTTAGCACCAGGTTCTCCAAAGTCGACACACGAGCGTGTAGTTCATTAACTTCTTCTAGTACTACGGAATGATTGACGGTTGAAGCGAGTGAATGATTAAGATTCGAATATAGAATAATATATAACCGTGACGGGATTCTCGGAAGGAGGGGAAAGAAAATGGTTTTCCCTGAACAGGTTCGCCGATAAGCACTTCAGGTTGAAAAGGGCAATTTGGTGGATGGAAGAGATCTTCGATGTGAAACGATTTTTCGGATGTCGGATGATATTCTAGCTATATAGAATATCTATGTATAATACCAAGGATTTCGTAAACTACAGAGGAATTTACGGCATATGACAGGCAAGTCTACAGATACACTAGGATATGAATTTTTATCTATACACTATCGATGCACTAAATACAGTAAGACGTGTCTAGACTTAAGAATACTAAGCAGGCAATTCCTAAGGATGATAAGCAGATGATTTCCGACTAGAAATGATAAGCAAAACTTTTGACAGGCAAACACGGTCAAAGTCCAGACTCACTAATGTATCCTAACAACTACCAGTTAGACACACTAATGGGAGACCTGGTTCGCTAAGACCAACGCTCTGATACCAACTTTAACGACCGGTCCTAATCCTCCCGGACGTAGTCCTCAACAGTTGGTTCCATAGCGATGATCGTGTCCAAATAATATCTTTAACATGAGCAAATGCACAGCGGAAGACTTAAATTGTACCTGAGAATAAACATGCTTTAAAAAGTCAACATAAAGTTGGTGAGATATATAGGTTTGATGCTAGCAGCGTTATAACAATGGACTACAAGATTTCATATGTAAACATTTTAATAAAAATATTCTAAGTGGTTGAGCACTTGGTAACCATACTTAACATTTAATCACGTCGCATATTCCCTTTATTATGAAATCTTACTACACCGTACCAAGTGTAGTCACAAAACGAAGTACTGTGCAACCGTTGAATACTGGTCGTCCAGTCCGGTTGGGGTTGTCGGGCCCGATAGATCTATCAACAGGATTCGCGTTTACAATACCGCTGTAAATAATAATTACCAAGCTACAGGGAAGTATGCCAGTGGTACAACTCAACGTAGAATATATTTTTCAGTTACTTGTGTCCATAACGTAAAACATAAAATACATGTATTCTCATCCCAAAATATTTAGAGTTTAAAAGTGGGACTATATACTCACCTAATGTATTTTGTAGTAAAAATACATATAACATCATTGAACACGTATAGAGTTGGCCTCGGATTCATGAACCTATATTATTTATATATTTATTAATATCAAATAGTAATCGAACAAGTTTATATATAATATTATTAATAATATATTTGTTATTTTATACGTTATGTAGATACATTTATACCTAATCTATACTTTTTATATAACTAACGCTTAAATTTTAATATAGTTATAATAAAAATTATAATAATTCGAATAATATTAATAATGATAATTTCAATAAATAAAATGATAATTAAAAATACTTTTGTTAATAATAATTATTTTGAAAATGATAATTTAGCAGTAATACTTAGTAATAATATAAATAATAATGTTAATAGTAATGATAATCCTAACAATCGTTTTATTATTAGTAAGTATAGTATTTATATTAATAATAATAATAATAATAATAATAATAATAATAATAATAATAATAATAATAATAATAATAATAATAATGAAGAAATATTTGTGTATACCCTTAAAGCTTTGTCAAAAAAAAAAAGAAATGTCTCAGACAAGACTCGAACCCGTGACCTCTCGAAATCCAACAACACCTTAAACCATTCCACCATTCTCATTTTTCTGTTATGATTTGCAACCCGTATTTATTTATGTATTTTCTATCTCGTTCCAGTCTAACCATGGCCCAACAAACAAATAAAGCTCTCGGCCCAAATGAAGAATACAGCCCAACATAAAAACTGAATCATAACCGGCCCAAATCTTGTTTTAATTTAGATCGTATAAGGGTTTAGTTGAGTAATATGAACGGCAGGAAAAATTAAAAATACACGCTGGTATTCCTCATCTTGCCTCTTCATCTAATCTCATTATCATAACCGTAATCGTCTAAATATCATGTTTTCATCATCACCTTTATGATCGTCTTCATCATTAATAATTTCGTTATCATAATCATAACCGTCCTCATTCTCAATCATAATTATAATCATGATTTATCATTTTATCAACCCTTCATCATAACTATATCATCATCCTAATCTACCAGATAATCTTCTCAGAAGCCAACTATTTGTAGTAATATAATAGAAGTAGAAAACGGACTGTCTGATTTGGTTAAGAATCAACCCAGAGACAGGGACGGACTATATGCCATCCCAACAACAAGAAATTTCGGCCCAACGAGCAAAGGAAATCCGGCCCATCACAATCTAGACTCGGCCCATGCTATGATATTTAGAATTCGAAAACAAAAAGGAAGTGGGAACGTGTTGTAGCACCACTAGGCTCCACCATCAATTAACTTTAATCATTTTGTTCTTTTATAACCATGTTACTATCATTCATTAACTTTACACTCATATTTATATAATCATTGTGTAAGTAGAAACAAGGAAATGGAGACAAGAAAGAAAAAAAAAAAAGATCGCATCAGTAGCAGTAATTCACGAGTGCCTACTATGGTTACATGATAATAAGGTGGGGGTTGTTTAAATGGTGAAAGTGACGGTTGTGATGATGATACCGGTGGTTGCTATGGTTGTCGATGAAGTGAAGACAGAAAAGTGGAAGTAGGTTTTGAAGTGGTATCTTGATGACGGGTTAATGAAAAAAAAAAGGTAATTTATCAAGTTGAGGGTTCAAGTGTAACGACTGACGAAGGTGATGAAGGTGGTTGGGTGACGGGTTTTGGGAAGGAGAAAGAAAATAGAAGTAGTGATTAAAAGGTGACGGTGGTGTCGTGAAGGTGTTGGGTTTAATGAAGGTGGCTGTGGAATGAGGTTAGAGGCGATTCGTAATTTGATAAGTTCAATCTTTAAAACATAACGATTTGTTTCAGGAACAAAACGGTTTTCATTTGTGATGAATGCCTGAGCTCGACAAGAAGAAAGAACAAGATAAAGAAACGCAGGTGGTGGTGTTGATTGTATGAAGATTGGTGGCGATTTGAGATCTCGTTAGAAACAGAAAACGTAACTATTAAGATGGTGATGGTGGTGAATCGTTGTGGTGATGAAGGGTTGTAGGATGGCCGTGATGTGTTGGAGATGATGGAGGTGAGTTGGTGGTGTTGTCCGATGAGTGTGAAGGTGGTTGTTCATCGTTGTAGGAGGCGATGGTTAGTTGTAATTGATTGTTGATATTGTAGGTGAATTCGTGGATGCGTATGTAAGTATCAGATGATACTCAATTGATTAATATAGATGGTTAAGTGCCAACACAAAATCACGAGAGTAATAGGATGGTAGAACAAAACAAAAATTAAAAGTCTGATAAGGATAGGGATTATACGTTTTTATCAATCTGTTTCCATATTATACGGAGTAAATAATATCTGGTATGGTAAAAAGAAAATTCTAACGCGTTCATATGTATTTATATATATATATATATATATATATATATATTTTTTTTTTAAAAACATATATTAATTATAATAACTAAATTATTAATAATAACAGAGTTAATAGTATGAATATTGAAATAATACAATAAAAATAATGGTAGTCATAATTTTATTAATTAAAAATGATAGATACAGTTTATAATAATAATAATAATAATAATAATAATAATAATAATAATAATAATAATAATAGAAATAATAATATTACCATAATGATAATACATCCAATAATACTAATAATACTAATAATTTTATTAATAATACTAATACTAATAGTATTAATAATTATAATAAAGATAATCTTAAAATAATATTGATAATATTATTAATGATAATAATAATGGTTTTAGTGATAATAATGTCTAATGACAATACAAGTATTCATTAAAGTATAATAAGTTACATGTTTCAAATTTCATATCTATATGTCCTATTAAAATAGTATCATTCATAATACAGATGTAAATGTTAATATTAATATCTATTTTAGTAATTATAATGAAAGTAATAACAATTTCATTACATAGCTATATTTATTAATTATATATTTCTGTTTACAATTAAAAGTTCGTGAATCGTCGAGAGCAGTCGAAGGTCAAAAGGGTAACTAATTATCCAGATATAGATTTTAGACTTTCTAGACTCAATATTAGGGTTTTTGCTTATCGTGTCGGAAACATATAGAGATTAGGGTTTAAATTTGATCGGAAATATCCGGGTCGTTACATAACTACTATTAAAAACTAACTAAAAGTTTGAAAATATGAAATGAATTACAAATTGAGTGTGTGTTGAAATGGATGGAGAAAGCCCTTTAAATAGACTTGAAATTTGGGTGCAAACGGCTGGCAGGCCGTTTGGCAAGCCGTTTGCAGGGCCCGTTTGCCAGGTTTGCCCGTTTAAGGTGCCCGTTTGCTCTGACCGTTTAGCATGCCGTTTGGAAGGCCGTTTGGCAAGCCGTTTGGCTTGCTGATTTGCTGGATCGTAACTTGATTTCTTGTCTTTCACCGTTTTCGCTCTAGATTCTTCGTTTTAGCTCCGTTTTACTTGATTCTTTTTGCATCGCCTTCGTAATTACTTAATCTACAAAATCAACCGAAAAGGCGATAATTTTGCCGACAAAGTTTAAATCTTTTATTGTTCTAGGGCTCAATATTGGGGATAAAAATGTGACTTTTTGACCGATATCAACGCCGTGCACATCTGACTCTGAACGTGTGCACATCCAACTCCATGTGTGCTCATTCGAATCCGAACATGTGCACATCTGATGATCTGAACGCATGCACATCTGATTGTGTGGATTTAAGTGTCTCAATTAAAAGACCCGTTTATACAAATCGTGATGCAAAAGTGATCAATAACATTTTTTATTCCCGATCTTCAAATGATCACCGTCTTCAACATCTTTTTCGTAATGTTCATCTTCTTCGTAAGCATCACGTGACCGTCATCAAAATCGTCGATCTTTTTCTTTTATATGCGATTCAATTCATGAGACGTAATAAAAACTGCTTCGTTTGATTGGATTACGAGATTTTGTTGATTTTCATTGATCAAATCATGATCATCTTCACGTATCTCAGCCATTTAGAATAAATGAATAATAAAAAAACCGTTAAAAAATTTGTGTGTCTAATAAAAGGTTAGAAAACGAAATAGATTTGTAGCAGATCATAAAATGGTTAGATGTGAGATTGGTGTGATGATGATGGCGTATTTTTTTGTTGGGTGGTTACTACACTTCTAAATTCCTGAAATGTAACTGATCATTAAAATCTGAATATATATGTTAATTCTTGAAATGTAGTATGTTTAATTTGAATAAGTTGAATCAGTTGTAATTGTTGAATTTTTAATTTTAGTAAATCATGTAATTTTTAATTTGAATTTGTGTAAATTTATATTTATTTTTATATAGTAACTCAAACAGATGTTTTAATCAAAGTTGTATTCAACTTGAGCTTTAATGATTAAAGCTGTATTCAACAGATGCTTTAATTATTAAAGTTGTATTCAGCATATGCTTTAATTCAAACAACTGTATTCTAACAGATGCTTTAATTCAAACAGCTGTATTCTACATCTATAAATACAACCCCCTCTCATTTCTCATCAAATCACACCTCATATAGCTAACATTCCATTTCAAAATGAGTCAAATGTCTGTTGTGCTACAGGTTAACTTCTGTGGTGAATTCGACCGTGAGGTCAAGAATTACTCCGGTGGTAAACAGAGGGAGTGTTGTTTGAACGTCTGCAATTATCAGTTGTCCGATCTGCTTGAATTTCTTAAAGAAGACATACCTGTTGAACACAAACATGTATGATTTTTCAAGGAGTCTGACATTCCAGCCACTCTTCTTCAAGATGAAGAAGACTTGAATACTCTTGTTGGTCGAGCAGTGACCCGCAATGAAAAAATCAAGGTGTATATCGAATTCCGGGATGAGAGCGAATACGTTGTGCATTCTGATGAAGAGGACTATGTACCCTCCGGGCCACAATACAACACGGATGACAAGGATGATTCGAATGATTTCTAAATATTTAGTTTAATTATCGTTGTGAATGTGTTAAATGTTAGTTTAAAAAAAATGTAAGCGTGTTTGTGTTTTAATAAAAGTGATGTTAAAAAAAAATTACTCTGCTATAATTAGTAATAATAATAATAATAATAATAATAATAATAATAATAATAATAATAATAATAATCCAAACCGTAATGAAAAACAAATTTAAAATGTGGAACCAATTTAACCCATCACACAACTATCACGTCATACCACTACAAACTTCATCACGCCATCACATTTGTCAAATCAGCACTATACTCCGCAAAAACACTTCATCACGCTCCTTCACCCCGTCACCATTATTTATGGTCTAAAAGAGATTTTACCAAAGTGATTTTGTAGGTTCTTATTAATCTACATATCTACGTCTACGCTATCTATTAAATGTGTAAATTAATTATCTTATCGTTATGCTGGGTTGACACACATTTAAATAGTTATATGATGATGTGTTAACATTAGGTTAAATGTGATGATGTCACGTACTTTGTAAATATAACTCTTTTATTATCAGTTTTAAATTTTAATTTTTAATATTTAATTTTTATCATTTAATTTAATTTAATTGTAAAAATATAGTACAAAAGAAGTTTCATCTAATTAATATGTTTGTATACTAGTATCGTTGTTTCATTTTTTATACACGTTAACGGATTGGTCAAGCATGACAAAAGTTGCCCACAATGTATTTAATTTCCTACAAATCTCATTAATCTACCATTATTATTTTACTCACATTTCTTGTGGAGTAGTTACTTCAAATATTAAATTTTTCTGAAAGGCAACAGTCAGGATCGAATACTCTAATTTGTCACGCATGCACGCACGCACTTTCGGGAAGAAATCCGAATCGTATTGCAGGAACCCGATCCTTAAACCATCCCGAGGGGCAGGCGGACCGGGTTTGAATCTTGAATGATCCGGGAATTTTTTTTTTTGAAAGACAACAGTCGGCATCGAATACTCTCATTTGCCACGCACGTACGCACTTTTAGGAGGAAAACCGAAACACATTACATGAACCCGACCCTTAAACCATCTCGAGGGGAGCTCTATATTTCAGAAAAATTGATTAATAGGATGGGCCGAGCGAGGCTCGAACCCATGACCTAACTCTCGCCCCAACACACAAGGTCTTGGGAATACCGTTGAAGCGAAACTTCGTTGGTCAGTTACTTCAATTTTAGTTGAATTATATATATATATATATATATATATATATATATATATATATATATATATATATATATATATATATATATTACACTAATAAGAAAGTGCTAATTGAGTGATATCTCCAATTCAAATTAGATCCTAGCCATCCATCAAGATACCATCCTTAAATCTCATCCCTCCATCACCCCTCATCTCCACAATCACGTCATAAGTCTTTAGGGAACAGTTAAAAGATCAAAAATACCCCTACGGCAAAAAAACTACACGGAACAAAGCTGTGAATTTATGGGTTCAAACAAAAAACGATTCATTCATTCAATCATGTATACGATTCACTCAAACAAATTAGCTTTCGAAATGGGCTATGTCTGTTAAAAGACAAATCACTTAATCCTAATTATTCTTATAATTTGTAACAGGTTATGTAGCATAAGAATGTTTCAGTGTTAATATTGATATTAAATTGTTGACGTTTTTTTAAATTTAAATGCATCTTTGGGATGCACTCATAAATTATGGCAATGTGATCGATATGTTAACGTATGTTGTGGGAACCTAGGAGCAGGATTGTAGTTACGCAGAGGACAAATATTACATTTTTAAGCAAAATTTTAATTATTTCATGATATTTATACAGTGGAGAGATATCTCATAAATGTCAGGAAGTGACTGTTATGCAAGATGAGCTTGAGCAGACAATACCGCAAGGTGAAATATGGTCATGACGAAAATCGCTCAACTAGGGAAATCATACGGTTTCAATTGTAAGGTAACCCTAAATCTATTGATAAAATAGTCATGTATTGCTCATCTTTAGTGTTTTGATTATGTTTCAAAATCATACGGTTTTGAAACTAACTGAGGAAAAGAAAGTGAAGGTAAGCAAAAACATATGTTAGAATGTTACAACACTTCATGCCTTTGGTATTGTTTATGCAAGGTAACCTTTTAAACTGCTAAAAGTAAGAGTGACAAGTTGGATAATGGGTTTAGTTATTCGGATAATGAGTTCAAAGCTTAAAAGTGTTATATTATTCAGTAGCTCAGTTTGGCATGAATATTTAGGTGTTAAATATGAAGTCAAACTGTTGGAAAATTACGGTCTCACTAATTCCCACCACCCAGTCCAACAATAATAGTAAAGAAATAAGAACAATACACAACACAAGATTTAACGTGGAAACTCCAAAACAGGAGAAAAACCACCGGCCCCCAAAGAGAGAAATACACTATATCACAAATTGTTACAATGATATAGACGACTCTCTTAAGCCAACTACACTCTCCAAAATATTTAACTAATACAACTCTCAAACAAGGGTAAGAAAGAAATAAATAATCAAATACTTAAAGTGTATTGATTGGTGCAATTTGGAAGTAATCCCATAAGCTCCTTTTATAACCAAAGAGATTACTTCCCACTCTTCCCATCCACCGATGTGGGACTAAGCAGAAAACATTTCTTCTACTAGCCAAAAAATCAAACCAACAAATCTCCACCTTTTGGATAGAAGAAGATAACCATGCTTCCACATTGCAAGGATAACCGATGTAGACGCTTCCTCGACGACAACTTCAAGATCCTCATCTTCATGTCGTTGACATTATCTCCCAAGAGACAAAACTTGCATCTTCATCGAACATTGTCAAGACCCGACAATCATTGTCATAACAGACAATCATAACCCTTAACAGAATTATCATACTCCACCATAAAGAGTATAACACTTAGAATATCACATTCCAAGCATTTCACATCGACACATGTTGTATACCCAGCTGAACTATTATGGTGCAACTTCCTGTTTGGCTTTACCTGGAAGTTTCATCAGCTACAGCATTTATTTCCACCACACAACCTGCATCAACGCCAAACCAATGCCTATGTGCAATTTGTGGAACCGCTAACGAACATCCCTTTCCATGGTGGCGCGGACACACCATGAGGATGACGTGACTTCAGAGGAATTCATCACTCTCCGTAACAACGGAGACAATGTTAGCGTCTTTGGAGCCATTTGTCGGATTAGCTCTACCGAGACAATTAACCCTTACATGTCCAGTCTTCCCGCACCTCCAGCATACCAGATTCTTCCCAGAGTTTCTCTTTCGCCTATCCGAACACAACATTATCGTATCTCCTGATGACGAGACCCCGTTACCTTCCAGTCTTTTCTCCTCGGATAGGAGCTTGCTAGTAACGTCTTCAAGCTTCAGAGTTTTCTTCCCATACATCAAAATAGGTTTCATGTGTTCATAAGACGATGACAAAGATAATATCAACCTCAAAGCTTTATCTTCATCATCCGTTTTAACTCCAATAGCCTCCAGTTCTGAAACAATACCATTCAGAATGCTCAGATGATCTGAAATCTTAGAACCCCCATCCATACGTAAAGTATGAAACTGTTCCTTAAGACACAACTGGTTTGAGATGCTCTTGCCCTGGTACAACTGCTCCAACTTATCCCAAAGTTCCTTAGCCGTTGATAACCCGTGCACATTTGCAAGCACGTTCTTTGCAAGACACAAACGAATCGCACTCGCCGCCCTCAAATCCATATCATCACATTCTTCTTCATCGAACTTACTGCTAGAATCACTGCCGGGAACAATGGTGGGTTTACCTTTCAATGCCTTGTGTAACCCAGACTGAATCAACACATCCTTGACTTAAACCTGCCATAAGCCAAAATTGATCATCCCATCAAATTTCTCTACATCAAACCTCATTGGACTGAACTTCGACATCGTATCTGTATCCTATAAACAACACTTTCTCTTATTTTACTCACGGTTCAAATAGCCAAAAGATGTAGCAGGTAGCCAGGACCCTTTAAATCGGAAATCCACAACTCGCCACTAACAAATTCAACTATTACTACGAATCAGAAAAAATATTGTCTAACCAGATACCCTATACGATCAATAGAACTCGTTTCTGATGTGGACGATCCACTCCCGTGGCAACCACAGAGCATACTCGGACTCCTATAACAAAGACCCCCGTCAAACCTGACGCTCTAATACCAGTTGTTGGGAAATTACGGTCTCACTAATTCCCACCACCCAGCCCAACAATAATAGTAAAGAAATAAGAACAATACACAACACAAGATTTAACGTGGAAACTCCAAAACAGGAGAAAAACCACCGGCCCCCAAAGAGAGAAATACACTATATTAAAAATTGTTACAATGATATAGACAACTCTCTTAAGCCAACTACACTCTCCAAAATATTTAACTTATACAACTCTCAAACAAGGGTAAGAAAGAAAGAAATAATCAAATACTTAAAGTGTATTGATTGGTGCAATTTGGAAGTAATCCCATAAGCTCCTTTTATAACCAAAGAGATTACTTCCCACTCTTTCCATCCACCGATGTGGGACTAAGCAAAAAACATTTCTTCTACTAGCCAAAAAATCAAACCAACACAAACTGCATATGGTAACAATGTTATAGAAGTTATTCGATCATTACCTTAATGGACCAAATTAGATGTGATTGTGCTACATATTTAAAAATCGGGTTTGTTCATGTCTTTGTAATTTGTTGGGTGTTGAGGTGTTAAAATGGGTAGGTTAAGGTTGGGTAATGGGTAAATTATCTTTAGATTTTAGACATCACATGTACTTCCTTTTACTAGGATATCATGGCTAGGCTGGAATAATAAGTGGGGATATGTTGGTATCTATGGGAAGAAATGTTCGGTAAATCAAGTTTGTACGGGCGAAAGTAATATCATGTGGTCCATTATGACGCATTCACTTAAAAAGATGTCAATTTGGGTTATGGTTAATCAAGTAAGAGGAGTAATGTTTTAAAACTAGCTTGAACTACTTGTGTCAGATTGGGTTTTTAGTGTCAAATGGGATGACAAAATTCTTTATATATATAAAATTTTTATTAATGACTGAATTTTGATTAATTTTGTCCAGTTTTATGACTATTCTTGATGATTTAATCTCATCCATCCATTATCCCTAATCTAACAAATCACGTGATATGTGATGGTTACTGACCTAAATTCTCGTTTGTACCCCTATCCATCCAAAACAACTCGGAACAAATTAGGGAAAATAGGGGTTCAAGCAATATCACTCTGTATTCATCATCATCATCATCAAACGGGAAAATTAAAGGAAATTAGGGGTTTTTGGAAGAGAACTCATTCGCAAGTTCAATCAGAATGATCAAAGTTAATAATACGCTCTCAACATCGCTGTGACACATCTAATGCGCGTTTTCTATAACCGTCATAAAAGGTACGTTCATCGTTCATTGTTATTTCGATTGATTCAACAGTTCTGTAGAATAATTGTTTGATAAATACGGTTCATCATCCAATTATCGAAAGAAAATTGATTTTCTTAAACATCAAAGCGTTAGGGTTTGATATCCCTTTGCATTTACGGTTTTAGGTAAGTCGATCAATCTTGATGTATCAGGTTAAAATGTTTTTTGATGAATAGCGTTTCGTAAATCAATTGATTACACGGTTACGTGATTTAGTAAGGTTTCATTGATTTACACCTGTTATGTGTGTTGCTGTTGTTTGACAGATAATAGTGTTCTATAAAATTTATGCTTACTGTGATCTGTTTGTTAATAGCATTCTATAAAATTTATGCTTAATGTGATCTTTTTGTTACACAGGCAGCCACCTATATGAGAGAAGCTGCTGCAGCAAGTCGTTGACCAGATTCAGTCATCTACTTATACAAAAATCACGTTTCTTCTGGTACAATAATACTCTTATGTGTGTTAGAAATTGCTTATTAAATCTAAATACCTTAGTTTGCGGGTGGTTTGGATCTAAAATTTCTAATATTAGCTCATTAATTGGAAGGGTGATAATTTATATCCAACATGAGTACCGACCTGTAAGGCACATCCGGAAATCTTTGCACCTACTCTACTTACAAGCTTTGCCTTTTTCTTAGTAATTTTAGGATGTTGCAGCAACCAAGAAGTAGTAAGTATTCCATGTTCTATGATGAGTTATAGCAGTCATGTGATCATCATCAGTCACTTTGATGCATTTCGGTTGTTATATGGGATTCTGGACCAGTTTTGGTTATACACCTCATAAAATATCTACTTAGCGTTTTATATACGATGCATTATGTTAATATGTACTCCGTATCTATCTATACGTATATTGTGCTCATTTGAGTTACTAACAACAACAAATTATGGTGTTAGTTTGAAGTGATAAAGTTTTAATTTTATTAATGATTGGAATTTGTTAGATGACTTTCTCACCCTACTGCAGATATGGTGGAAAGGTCAAAAGTTCGATATTTTGGGCAAGTTAGTTTTCTACACACAAGTTATTCTATGTGAATATCACATCTGTATTGGACATTTTGACCATTCATAGAAAATATTTTTTTGTACTTTCACAAATCTTATTATTCATGTGACTTGCCTCTAGAGATGTTGATGAAATGATGGTCGAACGTCTGGGTTCTATATTTATGCCACATGGCCTGGGACACCTCGTGGGACTCCATACATATGATCTTGGTGGCTACCTAAAGGTCCATACAAAGCTACTACTATTTATTGTTTATTTAGTTTGATAAATATTAGTTATCACTTATTTAACGATATCAGCTGTGAATATTATACAGGGAGCTGAAACACACAAAGGATCGGGGTTAAGGGTCCCTGTGCACGAGTAGAAATCTCATGGATGGGATGGTTAGTGTTATCATTTTTTGTCACATTCTTTACTGGTGTTGATATACATTAACCGCTATGGAGGAGGTTTTTCCTGTGTAAGCTACTATTGCTTCGTACTATTTTATTATTTGATCCTCTCATGTTTAAATGGCACCCATCTAAATACAAATTAGAGAAGTCCAATAATGAGGAGCAAGCTGATGGTATAACACATGTTGATAAAAATTAAATTTGCAGTTCGTGCTACGGTGCTAAAGCAACTTCATGTTTGTAGCATTGATCGTAAATTTCAGCAATTAGAATTTTGTGTAAGCTATTTCTCTTCACACTATTTTTTTTATTTGATGTTAAAACACCACCCATTGAAATTAGGGATAGTGACCCACCTTTGTACTACTCAAGTTTACCCAAGATTTCATATTAAACATGAAATAGAAGGTTGTCTATCTATGTAGGAACTGAACTCCAATGCACCCTTTGGTTGTAAGGTGTCAAATTCGACTCATTTGTTTTAAAGTGGGAAGATTTTCGTATCAGTTATCTTAGTATTCATGTTTAGGCATTAGCCTTTTTTATGTGTTAGGGTTTTAGCCTGTTTTCTTTAGATGTATGTATTTATTTGTGAGGGTTTTAGCTTTTTGCTATGTGAAGTTATCTGTATTGATATTATCATATTGCTTTTAATTTATTATTCTTCCTTTAGTCCGTGATTAATTTTTCTAAAAAGGTGTTCTTTAATCAAATATTTTATTTCGCTGATACTGTTGATGCAAATGGCAATTGTATCCCTTTTTAATTGGTATGTCTTAGTTAAAAATCCTTCATGGCAAATTCAACTTACATGTTTTTTATCTGTTAGATATTGGGTATCAATGTATCATAAACATGTATAGGCAAATAGTGATGTGCCCAAATATGGGGTTACAACAGATGGTGATCCTCAGTAACATTATGATGGTTGTTTGTAACACTAACGGGAATAGTTTGTTGTTCTCGCGACCATCAAGATGATGGTAATGTTTTTTTATGTAAGCATTCCAAATATAAAGTTTGTGTAACTTGGCCACTTGGGTCCTTAACTGATTTTCTGATAAAAGTCCACTCTGTTTTTTATGTAAACAAACATGCAAGGTAACTGTAACTATAGAGCATTTGTTAGAAGCGAAGGTGGCTAGCATAAGGCAATGTTTTGATTTGATGGATACATTCACACATATGTAATAATATATTGTAGTTGATTCATAACTATAGAGCATTTGTTAGAAGCGAAGGTGGCTAGCATAAGGCAATGTTTTGATTTGATGGACACATTCACACATATGTAATAATATATTGTAGTTGATTCATAATGAGATGAAAATATGCTAATGATATTATTCTAATTTCATTTGTTACAAGCTAAATATCAACGAATGTTTGCTTCAATGGTATCATGCCTCAGTGTGGAAGGGTCCGCGATTAGAAGCAAGCCGGGTTCAATTCATGGGGGCGGAAGGTTTTCTCTCCAATTTAAAAGCGATTAGTTGTCAACCAACCCAGGTCCCGCGATTAGTTGCCAAGCAACCCGGGTAGAAGTTTCCTTCTAGCGTGTGTGGTTGCAAATGATGAGGGTCGTTGAAATAAATGATCTGCTGATAAAAATTCGTCATTCAAATTTTTTTTTTTTTTTACAAGCTAAATATATATTATGAACTTTTTTGCTTTATAGATTATTCTTAAGTGTCGATCTTTTCTTATTTTACCTACATTTTTCATGATAAACTTATTATTTGGAATTGTACCATGTTATTGCGTTGTTTACAGGCTTTTAACATTGGATGGTAGATGACGTTGTGCATAAGGTACATGCTGAACTAGCTCTCATCTGTATGCACTTCCGTTTTCTAGAGACGGTGTGGCTTCCAGAGCTAAAATGAATCAACAACGGTCTCGCTGGTTTACAGCAGCTGCTAAAGACGCCTCTGAAGCAGTGAGATTTCTTCTTTTATTTGTTGATTAAATCACAATCCTGGTTGGCAGTATACAAAGGTCGATTGACGCTTTTTCACCATGTAATTTCTTTTGCTGTATAAACATGTCATTTGGGTTATGTTTTAATTTGAAAAGGTTTAATTTAAAAAATGTTCAGTTAAATAGGCAATAAAAAGATTTGATTTTAGATGATGTGGAGATCTTGATTTTTAAAGATGTAATGACCAATGTACTTTAACTAAATTGATGTAGTAAAAACATTACCATCACTATATAAAATATAATGATTCTTAAAAGTCACTCGTGATTAAATTCTAGAAAACCCTGCGAATTCGCGGGTCTTCAGCTAGTATATATATATATACACACACGTAAAATATAAATAAAAAATATTTATTAATCTCTGGAAACTCAAACTATCTAATTTTCTAAAGTATACTGTTGAAAAACCTTTAAAATCTTAAAAGGTTATAAAGTTTTAGTTTAACCTTTGAAATGTTTAACAAAATGAATAAACTTTGTGTTTAACAGTCGACGTAAGTTAAAAAAAAAAAACAATTCTAAAGTGGGATATCTATTCATTATTTTATTATTATTTTTTTTTTGTAAGCAAGGAAACCCTTCTATGAACGAGCACATTGGCTCCCCTATAGAAGGTAAAACCTCGGGTAATCAAGTCCCCCGAGCGCGAGACCTGGTACCGGGTGAATTGCGCATTATGCGCACCCTCTTGTCACACTCCCTTTTGAACAATTTGACAGAGCCAAGGGTTGAACCCGGGTGGTGTGCTTCATTGGACAACTCGGTGGCCACTCAGGCAAGCCTGAGTGGTTTATTTTTTTTCTTATTTTGGCTAAAATAACGATAATATTAGAACAAAGTTTTTTTCATAAATAGATGAAAAAGACGAACAAAGATACAATCAAAATAGAAACGCCGCAAAATTCGGAATTGGTAAACGATCCTTATCGCTAACTAAAGAGCAAAAGCTAACTAAACCCGCGCCTTAAACAACCGAATCACTAAAACGATGCCGAAACACGATAAAAAACAAGAACCAAAACAATAAATCAAATCTAACTAAAAAATGATAAACAACACCAAAATAACAATCCGATTACAAATTACCCGACATTTTTGATATATGGTGTATGAGCTATGCATTTTACGGAGTATTACATTTACTTTTTACTCACTATTAAATATTTTACTACATTACAAATAACATTTTTGTATATGCAAATAACATTTTGTAGATAGTATATCTTAAGGACCACAAATTTAACATAGATATAATTACGTTTTTGTTATGAAATTAAAAGTCAAGCAAGTGGGTGTTAGCTTTATCTCTTTACTATTTACATATTGAAAATATGGGTATTGTACAGTATATCTTATGCACTATAAATATGCATCAAATGGGAGTGTAAGAGATGCACCAATATCATATATCAATTTCATATATATATAATATATATTCTTCTCATATACTCTCTTTGCTCCTCTTATAATTTTATTAGTATTCTTAATCAAGAATCAAACCACTAAAGGTAGTTATAAGCCTACTGAATTATAACATCAAACCACTAAAGGTAGTTATAAGCCTACTGAATTATAACACGTTATCAGCACGAAGTGCTCCGTATAATCAAGGTTTTATCTAAGCAATCACAAGTCACTAATCAAGGTAAAAAAGAAAAAATTCTTTAACGATATCTTCTATTATTTATTAGTAAGGTAAATATTATTATCATCATAACTAACATTTATATTTATGTTATTTAAGTTATATATGGTCGGTTATACCACCTGAATTATATTTCTGTAATCTAACTTTTATTAACTTCACTAACATTTATATTTATGTTATTTAAGTTATATATGGTCGGTTATACCGCCTGAATTATATTTCTGTAATCTAACTCTTATTAACTTCACTAACATTTATATTTATGTTATCTAACATTTATATGCAATTAATCATTATTTATTTCATGCATACTAATGTTTATTCTTAAATTTATTATTTATGCATAATATGTTTATTCTCTTAATCTTAGTATTTATACTAAACGTATTTATACTAAATGTATTTTATAGTAATCATATTTATACTAATAAAATTCTTTTATTCAAATTATTATTAATATAACGAGTACATAACAGTCGTTAACGTCAACTAACGACGTTACAACGGTCATATATACATAACGGTTGTTAACGTCAACTGACGACGTTACAACGACTATATTTTTCAAATATAAAATAAACATCTTCGTTTTCACATTTTCACAAATCAATCTTCATTTTCTCAGATTACCACTCTTAAAAAGTTTTGGTAAAGATGATTCACACAAGGATGATTTTTCCTATTGTATTGGTCATATTAACTATCATCATTGTTGCTAATATACCACCGGGTGAACCTATATTCTATCATGCCCTTGTGGTTTTATTATTTGTAATCATACCATTATTATGTTGTTTGCTACTTATGAATTTAAAATGATTCTAATTTCATGTTATTAGAAATTGATCATGATTATGATTTATGTTGTTCATCTTTCTGAAAATAGAAAATGTCAAACTTATCAAAGCTTGAGTTTGATGCCCTAGACGTATCGGGAACAAACTACACATCATGGGTCATGGATGTAGAAATAAATCTTGGATCATTGGGTATTCTAGAAACTTTAAGAGAAAACAATACTTGTTCTGATCAAGATAAATTAAAATCAATTGCTTTTATTCACAAACGTATTGATATCACCTTAAAACATATGTATCTCACTATCAAAGGTCCACATGTTTTATGGGAAAGTATTAAGAGTAGATTCGATAATCAAAAGGAAATATTACTCCCAGCTGCGAGGAAAGAATGGAGAAATCTAAGGTTCCAAGATTTTAAAAAGGTAAGTGAATACAGCTCGTCCATGTTCAAGATCCGTTCAAAGCTTCAATTCTGTGGTCAAGAAATAAGTGATGCTGATATGATGGAGAAAACTTTCTACACAATGCATTCTGCAAATATAACTATACAAGAAAATTTGAGATTGTAGAATTACAAAACGTTTTCCAAACTTCAAACTTATCTCTTAGTTGCAGAAGTGAATAAAGAATTACTGATGAAGAATCAAGAATCTCGTCCTACGGGTGCGCAAGCATTTTCTGAAGCTAATGCTATTAACAATAATAATAATAATAATAATAAAATGCACATGGACGAGGACGTGGGCGAGGTCGTGGTCATATTGGCCAAAATCATCATCATGGAAATTACCATAACAATAATAAAAATCATAACTATGTTCGAAATCACTCTTATGGTAATGGTCGTGGTGGTGGTCGTGGTCGTAATGGTTATGGTGGTCGTGGTCATGGATAAAGAAATAATAATCCACAAAATTATAAATTTCAACCACCATACAATCCCACAAATCATAATGTTGAAGGAAGCTCTTCAAAGAATATTGAAGATTCTTGTTATCGATGTGGTAAAATTGGCCATTGGTCTAAAAACTGTCGAACAAATCAATATTCTGTTAATCAATATCAGGAATCCCTAAAAGGAAAAGGAAAAGAGGCAAACCTTGTGGATGACCTGGATACAAAAATCGCTGAGCCAACAAGTGACTACTTTAATGAATAAATTTCCTATTATATGTCCATATCAAATAAATGGATGTAGATTTACGATCTATACCATATCTATTTTACTATATGTTTCCTTATTATGTACTTTCGTTTATAACATATTTTTGAATGTAATATATTGATGAATTATGTACTCATTATTTGTTTCTCATATTTTGAAGTTCATGATGTACATTACTGGAGTGCAAAATTAGTCAAATGGTGGGGATCTTTGTATTGCAGACAGTGGTACCACACATACTATACTCAAATCTAAAAAATATTTCACTGATTTTAAAGCAACAGAAGGAACGGTACATACTATATCAGGTTCCGCGAATTTAATAAAAGGAATGGGAAAGGCAAAATTCATGTTACCAAATGGTACAAATTTTCTGATAAAAAATGCCTTATTTTCTCCTATGTCAAAAAGAAATTTGTTAAGCTTCTCTGACATTTACCAAAATGGATATGATTATCAGTCGGTGACTACAGAAAATGATAAACACTTAAGTATCACTGAGAAGAATCATGTGATTTAAAAACTACCAAGACTTAGTTCTGGTTTACATTATACATATATAAATGTATCAGAAGCGCACATGGTAGTAAATGAAAAGGTATGTGATCCTGCAATGATCAATCTGTGGCATGAAATATTAGTCCACCCAGGATCAACAATGATGAAAAGAATAATTCAAAATACACATGGACATCCATTGACGGATCAAACGATCCCTTATGATGCACTTATTCCATGTACATCATGCTCACTTGGAAAATTGTGTAGTGACCCGTCCTAATCCATCTGGACGAATACATTACATATGGTTACATCGCGAGGTACTTGACCTCTAAATGATACATTTTACAAACATTGCATTCGTTTTTAAAAAACAAACGTTCATTACATCGAAAATTGACGACATGCATATCATTTCATAATATATCCAACTATAATTGACTTAGTAATAATATTGATGAACTCAAGACTTGAATGCAACGTCTTTTGAAATATGTCATGAATGACTCCAAGTAATATCTCTAGAATGAGCAAATGCACAGCGGAAGATTTCTTTCATACCTGAGAATAAACATGCTTTCAAGTGTCAACCAAAAGGTTGGTGAGTTCATAAGTTTATCGTAAACAATAAAATTCATCATTTTGATAGACCACAAGATTCAAATACAGTACACCTATCTCGTGTACGAAACCATTTTTCATAAATCTTAGTAACTGTACATATATCTCGTGTAGAAAAATATCATACACATAACCTGTGTATAAAATCATTCTCTCGATACATAACATTCACTTTTCATTCATTGCTTGGCTTGGTAACCGACCTTAACATATAATGCTCATCAATAATATCCCCAAAACAGAACATCTCGTCTGTATAATATATAAACCTCGAAGTACTAAACACCAAGCCCACTAGCTCTTCCGTCTAGTGAACATTCTGGGTGGGGATGTTAAACCCGGTAGCTACCTTTAGGATTCGCGTGAATTAGGGTCATACCCGATTCTAATTCTTAGGTTACCAAGCAATAATAATCAGGGGAAAAATATTCGCAACAATTAGTGGCAATTATCACGTCCAACTAATTCAATAATAATCCACAGAACTTCTGTCTGCATAATAATTCATTCGAGGAATGTTTTACTTATGTTTATCTCGTCAAACATTTATAAAAGCATTTCATGTATTTGCAGTTCAAAATATATTTCAAAAGCATTTAATAAAGCAGTTATAAAAACGGCGCATGTATTCTCAGTCCCAAAAATATAAAGAGTAAAAGGGAATCAAATGGACTCACTATACGATATTTTGTAGTAAAAATATGCATACGACGGAACTGAACAATGCAGGGTTGGCCTCGGATTCACGAACCTATATCATTTGTATATTCATTAATACATATAATCGTAATCGATTAAATATATATATAATTGTTGATAGAGTTAAGTTAAATATATTTTTATATGGGGATCACTTGTTTGTAATTAATAATTATGATAATACTAATATTAGTAATAATATTGATACTTTATAATATTGATAAAGGTGATAATAATAGTGTTAATAATGATATTAATAATGATAATAATATTAAATTGTATTAAAGTAACTATGATATTATTTATTATACTAATTCTTTTAAAACATACATTAATTAAGATCTTAATAATTTTCATAATATTATTTATATCTAAAATTTCTATATTTTTAATCTTAACAATATTATTAACTTGTATATTCATAGTTATAATAATCATAACTTTCGTGTTTAATTTATAAACTAATGACTATAGTTTCTTTTAATATTAATTTGTATTCATAATCATAATTTACATGTGTTCATATAATTATAAACAATCTCCTAATCTTTATCATAATACTTTTTATCATAAATTTACCTGTTTAGTATTCTTGAAATCCCAATATTATTACTAGCCAAAAATAACACAAATCATACTATAAATAATAATATTATTGATGATAATACTAAATGATGGTACTAATATGGTTAATAAATATAACTAACTTAATAATACTAATGATATAACATGTATTAATGTTAATAATAATAACAATTTACTTATCATAATAAATACATAATAATAGTAATAATAATTAGTATTAGCAAAAATAATAATAACAATAATAATAATAATAATAATAATAATAATAATAATAATAATAATAATAATAATAATAATAATAATAATAATAATAATAATAATAATAATAATAATAATAATAATAATTAACAATAATAAGAAAACTACCTCCTTTTGAGTAAAAAAAATAGTTGTCCTTGCTGAGATTCGAACTCACCACCACTAGTTAACCCACAACACCCCTTAACCAACTGTTCTGCCTAGCTTTTTCTGTTTTAAACTCGTTCTTAGATTATTTAACCCGAATTGTTTTTCAATTTCAAATCCTTCATCTTCTTCATACAATTTCCATCGACCAAAATCAATTTAATCAAAACAATCACCCTTTGTTCCTATACTAAAATAGAAAAATGACTTTAACTTTCGAATTTAAATTAATAGACTCATTAAAACATAAAAAATAAAAATAAATAAAAACAGAAAAAGAATGCTGATGTGCGACGGTATGAAGAAAAAAAAAGGAAATAATGATTTCGCGATTTGTACATTTTGAGACCTTGTTGTCTACATGAACTATCTTTCAAATGATCATTAGAATGTACAAGCATCATCAATTGAATCTGAGTTGCAACAGATTATTCCAATTTGTTTGAAGAAAATCGTTTGACTTTTTAAAACCATAACTTTGACCTCGAAATTAAACCTTGAATTCATGAATTAAGATTTGAAAATTTGTAGATAGCTGGAGTAAAGGATTACTAACACTTTTGCATTTCTCGATTTTTATAATTCATTCGAAATTGAATTTTTGTGAAAAAGGTGTCGACGAACAGGGAATCAAGTGGGTGTGTTATCTTTTTTTTTTCCTTTACGGCTAACAAGGATTGACAAAATATATCATGCTTGTGATTATCTGATACAGCAACTAGAATTGATTGAGGTTGGATTTTAGCTATAATGCTCGACAGGATTTTTAATCGGGTACTAGTAAATAAATAAAAAAATTAAAGTTCTGCTTTTTTTTCAATTATCTGTATGCTTGATTGAGATAGAAACGCTTTTGGAGATATACACAAAATTTATATACAGTTTAGTGATCTTATCCCTCTATTATTAATAATTAATAATTAATAATTATAATTTTATTAATAATACTCTAAATAAAAATAAAAATAATATTAATAATGATATTGTTCTTAACTAAAACAAATGATAAATATAATATTATTCATAATAAGAATTTGTATTATTTATAATAATAATGATAACCTAAAAATATAGTGATTTTTAGTGATAATGATAATAAAAATTCTAAAATAATAATTATAATTATAATGTAACAAATTTCATGTATCAATTTTATATCTATGTATTATCATTTTAATAATATTAATAATGCTGATATTAGTACTAATATTAATTTTTGTATTTTAATGAAAGTATATATAATAACCATATTTTAACTTGTAATTACCTATATTAATATTACTTTTTATTAGTTATGTAATATCCTAATGTATATTTAATAACATACATTGGATATTTAATATTCATATTCATATATATATAATAGTATACATACAATCAGAATTCTTTTGTATCACAATCATATATATATATATATATATATATATATATATATATATATATATATATATATATATATATATATATACATAGATATATATATACATACATAGATATATATATACATACATATATATATATATATATATATGTATATATATATATGTATGTATGCATATATATATATATATCTATATACTTTCATTGCTACATATTTAATTATATTTTAAGTATCAAGTAAGTAATATATTAATTATATATATTGAAACAAATAATTTCAGAGTATAACATTAAATACTTTATTAACATTGTCAAATTATGTAAATTCAATCTATTCTCTATAATTAAATAAACAGTTTTAAATAACAAGTTTAAGTTTTTCTTCATAATAATTAAATCACATGATAGTTCGTTATTATAATTAATTTATAATATATAATTATTTACATGTATAGTAATTTATATATATAAACATTTCTATTTACGATTATTGCTTCGTGAATCATCGGGCACAGTTAAAGGGCAAATGCATTCATGTACATTGTTCTAAAAGTTTTTGAGACTCTATATTACAGACTTTACTTATCGTGTTGGAATCATATAAAGATTAAGTTTAAATTTAGTCGAAAATTCCCGGGTCATCACAGTACCTACCCGTTAAAGAAATTTCGTCCCGAAATTTGAGTGAGGTGGTCATGGCTAACAATAAAAATGTTTTTCATGACGATTATAAGTTGATAAATAGAGTTTTATCGTCATTGAGTAATATGGATAAAACAATTCGATTACGCGAAGAGTATAAGTGAAGCTATCACAAAAGTGTGAAATGAGAAAACAATGTTTCGTCATATCCTTTGACGTAGATATGGTTGATTTCTAGAGTTCAAGGAATTTGGAGAAAATCTTTGTAATAAGATTTGATCCTTCGGTAATCAAATAAATTAGGATTCTCTTTAAATGCGATCATCTGTTTTAATTGCTTTGTCGAATATTTTACTATAAATCCATTCCCTTCGTTTCCTTTATATTTTGGAGTTTCATACTTTTGTTTTCTCTTCCCATCATTAAGTCAAACGAATACTGGTTCAGAATTTGTAGTTATGGAGTTTCGAATGAACATGACTAACGTTCTAAGAGGGAGATTGTAATGGCACGATCTTGATTGGTTAAATTACCAGCATTCAAGAGAAGAGATAGAATCATCAGGAAGATATGTTCCTGATGTGTTTAGAGATTAGGTAGAATGTAAGAGTCGTGTAAAATGGCACATGATGATGTTATGATCTGTGAATCATCACGTCCCATTAGAAACTCAGCATGACTTACTGTAATATAATCACATTGATCAAGTGTCATTATATTATACTAACTCATGCTTCAGTTCCCAACACTACTTCAGAAACATTCATATTTTAAATTTGAGGGTTTACATAATATAGAAACTAAAACAGTTTCCTTTTATAATATAATACAGATAGCGCGGAGAGATAATTAATATCGGACGAGAATATTTATGAAGATATCTTCAGAAATATTGAGGATATTAATAAAGGAAGATACGATGATATCTTAGAATTTCTAATATCGATGGATGATGAAGAAAATTTGTCCGCAAGAGTTTAGAGTCAGAAGTAAGGTATTCGTTAATGACTTCAGCAGGCACTGAATCATTTGAATTCTTTGAGGACAGGTTTAGTCTTTGTGATTTGTCCACAGCCTCCTTCATGGTTTTCTTAATCCGTTTTCCAGTTCCAACTTTTCTGAGCTTTGCAAACACACTTATTCTTTATCTTTATACCTTCGACTGTTAAGGTCGTGTACAGTTTTTGCTGCTGTATTCAGCTTTTTTAGAATTTGGAGTATTGATTTGTAGACTGGGTGCTTTTCAGAATTTCAGAATGAAAGATCATAATTCTAAGAGCTAAATGTTATACATATAACTGTTGATGTAGATATGCTGTGAGTTTTCAAAGTACTGATTGCTGATCCCCGGTTGTTGATATGACAATTCTCGTTACAAGGTGTAGATGAGTATATGATAGGATTTTTAATGAAGAATATAATGATTTTTCGGAATGTCAAAGATTAATGAAGTTACTGGTAAGTTTACTGTTAATGTAGTGGAATATAAAAGTTTTTCCGATAATGATGAAAGGTAACTTATATAACAAAGTTATAATAAGACTTATTCGAATGAAGAGTCGAAATTGATTTGCTGAAGCTGTGACAAAACTGTCTAATTTGAAAAAAGAATTGCAAGGTTATTTTCAGTAATAACAACGCCAAAGGAGCTAGCATAGATACGTGTTAAACGTTTACTCAAGTTCCGAATGTTTTCAGGTGCATAACTATATGCATCAATATCTTCTTCCGTAGATGAAGTGCGGTTGGTTCGTCCTCTCGATTGAGGTGTTTTTAAGAATCATGATAGATTTGAATGCTGATTGTAATCGTCAAGATACAAATGAGGTTTAAGATAAAATCAAGTGGCAAACTTGAAGAATTTTTTTAGTTTCATATGTTATAATCAATATTTTAATTTATTTTAATTTTCCAATATTGGTAGTCCACAGTTAGTAAACTCAATAATTCATATATAGTTTAATATATAATATTCGAATTAATCAATACGTATCGTGACCCATGTACATGTCTCAGACTCGATCACAACTCAAAGTATATATATTATTGTAGAATCAACCTCAACCCTGTATAGTGAACTCGAGCATTACAGCATATATAGTGTCTATGGTTATTCCAAATAATATATATACATGCGTCGATATGATATGTCAAAACCTTGCATACATGTCCCGATATTTAAAGTGCGTAAATTAAATAACAGAAATTAAATGACGATAAATAAAATTGCGAGAATATAAATTTCGATAAATAAATTGCGATAAATAAAATGTAATCAGTTAGCTAGGAACAGTTAGCTAGAATTTTTGTTAGCGTGGATTCTTAACCAAATTTATCATAATTATTCGGTTTGTTTCTAACAAATTTGATTTTGTCAAATGTTTTCTTCATTATGCCACTTGTTGTATTCTGATAAGTCAAAATTCAAATATAAAATTGAATGAAAATGGTTATTCTGTGGTGATCGGATTCGTATATTTGTGGATGTGAGTAGGATAGTAATTGTCCGTTGAATCAGATTTGAAGAATGTACAGTGTAATTTATTAATGTGAAATCTAAATATTCCTTGGGTATTACCTACCCGTTAAAATATTTTCACCATTAACAGTTTGTACCAAAGAATTTTTAATTACAATCTTTATGAAAACATATATACCTATATATTTTCTTCAGATGTAACCATGGATTTAATGAGACAATATGATATTAAACTCATATGATTTTTGGTTTGATCTAGAATAAGTAATCTCTAAAACTATTAGGAACCACATATTCTTCGCAGAATATTAATGAAGTTATGGATCAATACTTTATCGTTAACTATTAGGAACCTCATATTCTTCGCAGAATATAAATGAAGTTATGGATCAATAGTTCATCGTTAACTATTAGGAATCACATATTCTTCGCAGAATATAAATGAAGTTATGGATCAATACTTCATCGTTAACTATTAGGAATCACATTTTCTTCGCAGAATATTTCTTCAATGAAGTTATGGATCAATACTTTATCGTTCATTATTGTTGGTACTCCTTGGTATCTATGGTGCGTATGATGTTGATGTTCGAGGTATGGATTGTGATGTCGAGACTTGTGATGCGGATGTTGTTGTTGGTGGTGGTGATGGTACTGTTAATATTACTGATGGTGGTACTGTTAGTGCCAGTGATGTTGCTGAAGCTGGTACATTTTGCACCATATTTTTCAAGGCTACAACTCGGGTGCGAAGCTCGTTGACTTATTACTCCGGGATGATGGTTGGTAGGAACGAGCGAGTGAATAAGGTTTTGAATTTGAGATAGTATATAATTATGACAAGATATTCGAGAAATGAGGGTGAAAATGGTGTTTCGGACTGGTTTGCCGGTAAGTGTTTCAGGTTCTTCGCCAATAAGTGAATTCGGTTGATGAAAAGGATCACCTTCTTCTTGTCGCCAATGATTAAGTAGGCTACGAACCCATCAGATGTATTGGGGATGGATGATTGGTTGATTCATTCTGGTGACGCTGCTTTCGGAGCTTGAGTGAAACTCCATATTGGAATCCGAGAGACTTGAACTAGTGGCGAGTTTCATTTCGTACGATTGAATAAAGAATTATCGATATGAAATGATTTTCGGATATCGGATGGTATTCCAATTACATATAATATTTATATATATAGAACAAAATATTTCCTTAGATTACGGAGGAATTTACGAAATATGGCAGGCAAAGTTTACAGTAACAGATACGCTAAGATATGAATTTTGTCTATACACTATTCATGCAATCAATGTAGTAAGATGTGTCTAGACTCAGAATGATAAGCAAATGATTCCCTAAGAATAATAAGAAGGTAATTTTCGACACGAAATGATAAGCAAAACTTTTAACATGCAGACACGGTCAAAGTCCAGACTCACTAATGCATCTAAACAACTACCAGTTAGACACACTAATGCAAGACCTGGTTCGCTAAGACCACCAATCTGATACCACCTGTAGTGACCCGTCCTAATCCATCTGGACCAATATATTACATATGGTTACATCGCGAGGTACTTAACCTCTAAATGATACATTTTACAAACATTGCATTCGTTTTTAAAAGACAAACTTTCATTACATCGAAAATTGACGACATGCATACCATTTCATAATATATCCAACTATAATTGAATTAGTAATAATATTGATGAACTCAACGACTCGAATGCAACGTCTTTTGAAATATGTCATGAATGACTCCAAGTAATATCACTGGAATGAGCAAATGCACAGCGGAAGATTTTTTTCATACCTGAGAATAAACATGCTTTCAAGTGTCAACCAAAAGGTTCGTGAGTTCATAAGTTTATCGTAAACAATAAAATTCATCATTTTGATAGACCACAAGATTCAAATACAGTACACCTATCTCGTGTACTAAACCATTTTTCATAAATCTTAGTAACCGTACACATATCTCGTGTACAAAAATATCATACACATAACCTGTGTATAAAATCATTCTCTCGATACATAACATTCACTTTTCATTCATTACTTGGCTTGGTAACCGACCTTAACATATAATGCGCATCAATAATATCCCTAAAACAGAACATCTCGTCTGTATAATATATAAACCTCGAAGTACTAAACACCACGCCCACTAGCTCTTCCGTCTAGTGAACATTCTGGGTGGGGGTGTTAAACCCGGTAGCTACCTTTAGGATTCGCGTGAATTAGGGTCATACCCGATTCTAATTCTTAGGTTACCAAGCAATAATAATCAGGGAAAAAATATTCACAACAATTAGTGGCAATTATCACGTCCAACTAATTCAATAATAATCCACAGAACTTCTGTCTGCATAATAATTCATTCGAGGAATATTTTGCTTGTGTCTATCTCGTCAAACATTTATAAAAGCATTTTATGTATTTGCAGTTCAAAATATATTTCAAAAGCATTTAATAAAGCAGTTATAAAAACGGCGCATGTATTCTCAGTCTCAAAAATATAAAGAGTAAAAGGGAATCGAATGGACTCACTATACGATATTTTGTAGTAAAAATATGCATACGACGGAACTGAACAATGCAGGGTTGGCCTCGAATTCACGAACCTATATCATTTGTATATTCATTTATACATATAATCGTAATCGATTAAATATATATATAATTGTTGATAGAGTTAAGTTAAATATATTTTTATATGGGGATTACTTGTTTGTAATTAATAATTATGATAATACTAATATTAGTAATAATATGATACTTTATAATATTGATAAAGGTGATAATAATAATAGTGTTAATAATGATATTAGTAATGATAATAATATTAAATTGTATTAAAGTAACTATGATATTATTTATTATACTAATTCTTTTAAAACATACATTAATTAAGATCTTAATAATTTTCATAATATTATTTATATCTAAAATTTCTATATTTTTAATCTTAACAATATTATTAACTTGTATATTCATAGTTATAATAATCATAACTTTCGTGTTTAATTTATAAACTAAACTAATGACTATAGTTTCTTTTAATATTAATTTGTATTCATAATCATAATTTACATGTGTTCATATAATTATAAACAATCTCCTAATCTTTATCACAATACTTTTTATCATAAATTTACCTGTTTAGTATTCTTGAAATCCCAATATTATTACTAGCCAAAAATAACACAAATCATACTATAAATAATAATATTAGTGATGATAATACTAAATGATGGTACTAATATGGTTAATAAATATAACTAACTTAATAATACTAATGATATAACATGTATTAATGTTAATAATAATAACAATTTACTTATCATAATAAATACATAATAATAGTAATAATAATTAGTATTAGCAAAAATAATAATAACAATAATAATAATAATAATAATAATAATAATAATAATAATAATAATAATAATAATAATAATAATAATAATAATAATAATAATAATAATAATAATTAACAATAATAAGAAAACTACCTCCTTTTGAGTAAAAAAAATAGTTGTCCTTGCTGAGATTCGAACTCACGACCACCAGTTAACCCACAACACCCCTTAACCAATTGTTTTGCCGAGCTTTTTCTGTTTTAAACTCGTTCTTAGATTATTTAACCCGAATTGTTTTTCAGTTTCAAATCCTTCATCTTCTTCATTCAATTTCCATCGACCAAAATCAATTTAATCAAAACAATCACCCTTTGTTCCTATACTAAAACAGAAAAATGACTTTAACTTTCGAATTTAAATTAATAGACTCATTAAAACACAAAAAAAAACAGAAAAAGAATGCTGCTGTGCGACGGTATGAAGGAAAAAAAAATAATGATTTCGCGATTTGTACATTTTGAGACCTTGTTGTCTACATGAACTATTTTTCAAATGATCATTAGAATGTACAAGCATCATCAATTGAATCTGAGTTACAACAGATTACTCCAATTTGTTTGAAGAAAATCGTTTGAGTTTTTAAAACCATAACTTTGACCTCGAAATTAAACCATGATTTCATGAATTAAGAATTGAAAATTTGTAGATAGCTGGAGTAAAGGATTACTAACACTTTTGCATTTCTCAATTTTTATAATTCATTCGAAATTGAATTTTTGTGAAAAAGGTGTCGACGAACAGGGTATCGAGTGGGTGTGTTATCTTTTTTTTTTGTTTTCCTTTACGACTAACAAGGATTGACAAAATATATCATACTTGTGATTATCTAATACCGCAACTAGAATTGATTGAAGTTGGATTTTAGCTATAATGCTCGACAGGATTTTTAATCGGGTACAAGTAAATAAATAAAAAAAATTAAAGTTCTGCTATTTTTTTTCAACTATCTGTATGCTTGATTGAGATAGAAACGCTTTTGGTGATATACACAAAATTTATACACAGTTTAGTGATCTTATCCCTCTATTATTAATAATTAATAATTAATAATTATAATTATATTAATAATACTCTAAATAAAATTAATAATAATATTAATAATGATATTGTTGTTAACTAAAAAAAATGATAAATATAATATTATTCATAATAAGAATTTGTATTATTTATAATAATAATGATAACCTAAAAATATAGTGATTTTTAGTGATAATGATAATAAAAATTCTAAAATAATAATTATAATTATAATGTAACAAATTTCATGTATCAATTTTATATCTATGTATTATCATTTTAATAATATTAATAATACTGATATTAGTACTAATATTAATTTTTGTATTTTAATGAAAGTATATATAATAACCATATTTTAACTTGTAATTACCTATATTAATATTACTTTTTATTAGTTATGTAATATCCTAATTTATATATAATAACATACATTGGATATTTAATATTCATATATATAATAGTATACATACAATCAGAATTCTTTTGTATCACAATCATATATATATATATATATATATACATATATATATATATACATATATACATATATATATATATATATATATATATATATATATATATATATATATATATATATATATATATATATACTTTCATTGCTACATATTTAATTATATTTTAAGTATCAAGTAAGTAATATATTAATTATATATATTGAAACAAATAATTTCAGAGTATAACATTAAATACTTTATTAACATTGTCAAATTATGTAAATTCAATCTATTCTCTATAATTAAATAAACAGTTTTAAATAACAAGTTTAAGTTTTCTTTCATAATAATTAAATCACATGATAGTTCGTTATAATAATTAATTTATAATATATAATTATTTACATGTATAGTAATTTATATATATAGACATTTCTATTTATGATTATAGGTTCGTGAATCGTCGAGCACAGTTAAAGGGTAAATGCATTCATGTACATTGTTTTAAAAGTTTTTGAGACTATATATTACAGACTTTGCTTATCGTGTTGGAATCATATAAAGATTAAGTTTAAATTTAGTCAGAAATTCCCGGATCGTCACAAATTGATAATAAGACCATCACCTCTTAAGGTTGAAAAAGAATCACCAATGTTTCTTGAAAGAATTCAAGGTGATATACGTGGACCAATTCATCCACCATGTAGACCATTTAGATATTTCATGGTCCTAATATATGCATATAGTAGATGGTCTCATGTTTGTCTATTATCAAGTCAAAATGTTGCATTTGCAAAATTTCTTGCTCAAATTATTAAATTGAGAGCACATTTTCCTTATTATACTATTAAAAGGGTGAGACTGGATAATGTTGGTGAGTTTACATCTCAAACATTTAATGAATTTTGCATGTCTATTGGGATTGTTGTTGAACATCCTGTTGCTCATGTGCATACACAAAATGGTTTAGCCGAATCACTAATCAAATGATTGCAGTTAATAGCTAGACCATTGATAATGAGAACAAACTCCCAGTATCTATATGGGTTCATGCAATTTTACATGTTGCATCGTTAATTCGCATTAGACCAAGTGCAAGTCATACATATTCTCCCTTGCAACTTGCTTTTGGTCATCAGCCAAATATTTCCCACCTTAGAACATTTGGTTGTGCGGTTTATGTTCCTATCGCACCACCACAATGCACTAAAATGGGTCCTCAAAGAAGGATGAGAATATATGTTGGATATGAAACATCTTTAATCATAAGATATATTGAACCCATGACGGGTGATGTTTTTACAGCACGTTTTGCTGATTGTCACTTTAATGAAACATTTTTCCCTAGATTAGGGGGAAAAATAAAAAATAAAGAAAATGATGTTTCACGGTGTGAACCTCAAGTAATGTATCTTGATCCTCGCACAAAAGAATGCGAGACTGAAGTTCAAAAAATAATACATATGCAAGAACTTGCGAATAAATTGCCTGATGCATTTACAGATATAAAAAGAGTGACTAAATAATATATACCAGCAGCAAATGCTCCAGCTCGAATTGAAATTCCAAAAGCTGACAATAATGTCACTCTTGAGTCTTTGCCACGCCAGAAACGTGGGAGACCAATTGGTTCCAAAGATAAAAATCATCGAAAAAGAAAATCAGCTGATAATGAGGTAAAAGAAAGTGTTCATGAAGAACCACAAATCAATACTCCTTCTGCAGAGGAGATTGATGATGTCAATACGGAATTTTCAATCAATTATGCACATTCAAAAATATTATGGAACCGAAATGAAATGAAAAATCTTGATGAGATATTTTCATATAATATTGCATATGACATCATGAATGATGCTAATGATTCGGAACCAAAATCTGTCATGGAATGTCAAAATAGACATGATTGGGATCATTGGAAAGGAGCAATACGAGCTGAATTTGAATTGCTCAATAAATGAAAAGTTTTCGGATCTATCATTCTCACACCTAAAGATGTGAAACCTGTGGGATATAGATGGGTTTTTGTGCGAAAAAGAAATGAGAAAAATGAAGTTACAAGGTATAAAGCTAGACTTGTAGCTCAAGGTTTTTCTCAAAGACCAGGAATTGATTATGAGGAAACTTATTCTCCTGTTATGGATGCAATTACTTTTAGATACTTAATCAGCCTGGCAGTTTCTAAAAATTTAGAAATGCATCTCATGGATGTTGTGACTGCTTATCTATATGGATCACTTGATAGTGATATATATATATATATATATATATATATATATATATATATATATATATATATATATATATATATATATGTAGATACCTGAAGGGTTTAATGTATCAGAAGAAACTAATACAAAACCCAAAGAAATGTACTCAATCAAGTTACAAAGGTCTTTATATGGGTTGAAACAATCGGGTCGCATGTGGTATAAATGATTAAGTGATTACTTGATAAGCAAAGGGTATACCAATAATCTTATTTGCCCATGTGTATTCATTAAGAAAACAACATCCGGATATGTGATCGTAGCCATTTATGTCGATGATCTTAATAGCATAGGTACAAATAAAGAGATCCATGAAGCCATTCAACTTTTAAAGAAAGAATTTGAAATGAAAGATCTCGGAAAAACCAAGTATTGCCTTGGTTTGCAGATTGAGCATATGCGTAATGGTTTACTTGTACATCAAACAACTTATACGGAAAAGATTTTAAAATATTTCAATATGGACAAGGCAAAACCATTAAGTACTCCTATGGTTGTTAGATCACTTAATGTTGACACTGATCCATTTCGTCCCTGTGAAGTTCATGAAGATATTCTGGGACCAGAAGTACCATATCTTAGTGCAATTGGAGCTCTTATGTATCTTACAAATTGTACAAGACCTGACATTTCTTTTGCAGTTAATTTGTTGGCAAGGTTCAGCTCAGCTCCTACCAAAAGACACTGGAATGGGATCAAACACATATTTCGATACCTTCGAGGAACTACTGATTTAGGATTATTTTATTCTAACGATTCAAAACAAGATTTGGTTGGTTATGCAGATGCAGGTTATTTATCTGATTCACATAAAGCTAAATCTCAAACTGGATATGTATTCCTAAATGGAGGTACCGTAATATCATGTCGTTCTCAAAAACAAACACTTGTTGCAACATCATCAAATCATGCCGAAGTGATTGCATTACATGAAGCTACTCGGGATTGTTTTTGGTTAAGATCAATGACACAACTCATTACCGATTCTTGTGGACTAAAACGCAGTAAAACTCCAACAACTATCTATGAAGATAATGCAGCTTGCATAGCACAGATGAAAGAAGGGTATATCAAAAGTGATCGAACAAAACACATACCTCCTATATTCTTCACATATACTCAAAATCTCATTAAGGACAACCAGATCGATATGAGATATGTTCAATCTAGCAACAACTCGGCTGATCTTTTCACCAAAGCACTTCCCACTGCTATTTTCAGAAAATACGTTCACAATATTGGAATGAGGCATGTTCAAAAGATGTAACAGCTCAACGATGTCCATTTGAGGGGGAGTTAACTCTATGCTGCACTCTTTTTCCCTTAGCTAAAGTTTTTATCCCACTGGGTTTTTCTTTGGCCAAGGTTTTTAACGAGACAGTACTAGTTGATCTCTAATGAAAACAAATTGCCATCCAAGGGGGAGTGTTATGAAATTAAAAAGTCAAGCAAGTGGCTGAGAATTTGTGTTAGCTTTATCTCTTTACTATTTACATATTGAAAATATGGGTATTGTACAGTATATCTTATGCACTATAAATATGCATCAAATAGAAGTGTAAGAGATGCACCAATATCATATATCAATTTCATATATATAATATATACTCTTCTCATATACTCTCTTTGCTCCTCTATCTGCTACTAGCCCATTATTTATGTTTAACTTATAATACCATCTTTAACAATGATAGGTATTTTGGCGTGTTGCTGGGTAGGGGTGAGGTGCTTGATGGACGTGCTGGTAAATAATGGGGTGATGTGCTGAGTAGCGTGTTGGGTGATGTGTTAAAATCTGATTGAAAGTTTGGTGAAGGATACAAATTGTTGGTGCATAATCCCGAGTTCTATATTGTGATATGTTCTATTTGTATTAACGTTTACATTTCAGTCGTGTATGAACATTATCGTTGATATTTGTGTTTGATATTGGTTAGGCAATGATGTGAAATGATTTAGAGCTGATTGGTTGGCAGCTCAGACCATCAAACCGATGGTAGGGACCATCGGTCGAGGGACACACACCATCGGCCGAAGGTCAGAGACCACCGACCGATGGACACTGTAGGTATATATAAATAGGGAAGTCGGGTTTCATTTAAAGGTTACAAACCCTACACCCTCTATCCGACGTTTATTGTTCCTGCAGTTTTCCTAGACCAAACCCCAACCGAATGCACGTTCCTAGGCGTCCATAACATCAACTCTTGTTGGTTTAATCGATCCCGAAGTGTCATAGTATTCGTTTACCATAAAAATTAGTGTTTTCCGCCTCTAATATTGTTAGTACGATTAATCTAAGATCCAATTACATCTACAAAGTGGTATAAGAGCCTTTGGATTGCTGATTCAATCATTTTAAATCGTTCAAAATGTTTTTGGTGTTTAGGGTTTTTGGTCAAAACGGGTTTGCTTCAAAAGTTACAATTTTTACGTATTTGTTTAGTGTTTTTGTGTTTAATTTAGTGTCTGGTTTGTTTTTTCTAAGTTTCCATCGGTTCAGTTTGTGTTTTGGACGTAAAAATCTCGTCAAAATCAAAGTTTAGGTAAAAACCCTAGTTTTTCCTGCCCAGATTTCGTAAGAACTACCCTCGGCCGATTGTCTCTGACCATCGACAATTCGTCTCGACCATCGACCGTTAGTCTACCTTGTTACGACTGATTGTCTCACACAGAACTGGAGGACAGTTTGTCATACCTTAGAACATGAAAGGACCCGTTCATATACATTATAAACGATTCACAATAGTTGATTACATCGCGAGGTATTTGACCTCTATATGATACATTTTACAAACATTGCATTCGTTTTTAAAAGACAAACTTTCTTTACAACGAAAGTTGACGGCATGCACACTATTTCATAATACATCCAACTATAATTGGCTTAATAATAATCTTGATGAACTCAATGACTCGAATGCAACGTCTTTCAAAATATGCCATGAATGACTCCAAGTAATATCCTTAAAATGAGCTAATACACAGCGGAAGATTTCTTTAATACCTGAGAATAAACATGCTTTAAAGTGTCAACCAAAAGGTTGGTGAGTTCATAGGTTTATCATAACAATCATTTCAATATATTAATAGACCACGAGATTTCTGTTTATAAATATATGTACACTCGCAAGTTTATAAAAGTATTCTATAAGTTGTAGGCACCGGTAACAAGCCTTAACATTCATTTTACCCTCTGAAGTACACCAGATCAGGTGTGTTTAAAATAACCTCGAAGTACTAAAGCATCCCATAGTCAGGATGAGGTTTGTCAGGCCCAATAGATCTATCTTTAGGATTCGCGCCTACCGTACATAGACAAGTAGTTTAATGTTACCAAGCTAAGGGTATATTTCTGGTTTAAACCCACGTAGAATTAGTTTTAGTACTTGTGCCTATTTCGTAAAACATTTATAAAACAGCGCATGTATTCTCAGCCCAAAAATATATATAAAAAGGGAGTAATGAAACTCACCATACTGTATTTCGTAGTAAAAATACATATAACATCATTTAACAAGTGCAAGTTTAGCCTCGGATTCACGAACGTATCAATATTGAGATTCAATTTTGCAGGAAAGTACGTAGATGCAACGGAGATGATAAACACTAGATTGACCTCACGAGCATACCCATGAACCATACCCATCACCTCCATAGCTATAACCCATAATTTCCTTAGCTTCAACTCATTCAAAAAAACTATTTTGAAATCACTCGGACAGCACTCCGTCGTAACATTTTATGTATACTAATAATATCTTGAAATAATACAGAGCAAAAAAAAAAAAAAAAATATATATATATATATATATATATATATATATATATATATATATATATATATATATATATATATATATATATATATATATAAATCGATTGAGAGAGTTTAGAGAAATATATTTTCAAGTTTCTATGAAATAATGAAACCTATTGAATTCTATTTATAATAGATTTTTGAATTATTAAAGTGAATTATTAAAGTATGAATTATTAAAGTGAATTATTAAAGTATGAATTATTAAAGTGAATTATTAAAGTATAAATTATTAAAGTGAATTATTAAAGTTAAAGTAAAGTAAAAGTAAAGTAAAGGTAAAGTTAAAGTATAGTAAAAGTATAAAAACTATGTATGTATAATACGCGTATAAATATATATAATATTAATTTAAATCGTTATATATATTTAATGAAATAAAATATAAATATCGTTATATTTATTATACTGGTTAAGTAATGAGTTGTCAAAAGTGATTCTAGATATTTATAAAAGTTATATACGTTTTAATAATAAAGTTCTTTTTAAACTGAAAACGTCTTTGTACGTTTGAAAATAGATTAATAGAATATTATGGAAACCAATTCTCCACTAACTTTTGTCTAACTTTCGTAAATGACACTTTTTGTTTTTATTTATAAATAGCTTTACAAATTATTCTGAATATCGTTAAGAGGAATAGATTTTCTCAAATCATAGTGGACCTCTCAACAGAGACTTGTAATCATAATTCAATGTTTCTGATAATTCAATCATTTAATATATATATTTTTTAATTTCGTCGAAAATCATATTGAAACAAATACGTTCGTGTAAAGTATTATACGTTTAATACTTTATTAATATTCTCAAGTTATAATATATATATATATATATATATATATATATACATATACATATCTATTTATATATAACGGTTCGTGAATCGTCGGAATTTGGTCGAGGTTATAATGAATGTATGAACACAGTTTAAAATTCTTGAGATTTAACTTAACAAACTTTGCTTATCGTGTCGGAATAATATAAAGATTAAAGTTTAAATTTGGTCAGAAATTTCCGGGTCGTCACAGTACCTAACCGTTAAAGAAATTTCGTCCCCGAAATTCGATCGAGTCGTCATGACTAACAATGAGAATGTTATTATAACGATTATAGAGTTTTATCATGTTTAAGAAGCATGGATAAAATAATTCAATTACTCGAAGCGTGTGTGTGAAGTTATCGTAAATTAATGAAATAAGATAATAGTGATTCGTCGTATCTTTTGACGTCATCACGATTGATCTCCGAAAAGAAAATCTTTGTAATCTATATTGGATTTGATTATTTGGCGATTAAGGAAATTATGATCCTCTTCGAATTAATGCGATAATCCATTTTGATTTCTCTGTCGGATATTTCACTATAAATCCACCTCCTTTGTTTTCTCACAACTCACACCTTCTCAACTCATATTTTAAAGTATTTGTCAATATGCTTCATCCAGTGCTGATTCTTGATATACTCCTCACTTTCATATCTGTCGCTCTTCTTTTCATCTGCCTCCGGAAGAATCTATTTACTTCTACTATACTCTTGGTTTTATAGTGTTTTTAGTTCTCCCGTGTCTTTATATTGCTATATGCATTGATATATACGGTTTGTGATTTCTGGGTTGTTGTTGGGTTTTAAATCTTCCCTTATATTTCAAAGTCCTTGCTTCTTCTATAATCATTGTCATCCACAGTTAATGCTCTCTTCTATTTGCTATGATTTATACTCCCATTTCTAGTTCGGAGCTTTGTCCTTTCGTTTCTTCTTCTTGCGATTAAGCACCGCTTGTAATGGTCCAGAATTCGCAGATATAAATTTCGGAATGAACATTGTTAATGTTCTAGGAAGGAAATTATAATGGCACGATCTTGACTTGTCAAATTACCAGAATACCTCGGAAAAGGCCGAATCATCAAGAAATATTTTCTTAATATTTAGAGATCAAAGAGAATACAAGAGTCGTGTAACATAGCACACGATGACGTTATGATCTGTGAATCATCGTGTTCCATTTAGAAACTCGGCATGAATTACTGTAATATAATCACGTTGATCAAGTGTCAATATATTATACTAACTCATGCTTCAGCTCCCAACACTTCTTCAAGAATATTCCTATTTTAAACTCGAATGTTTCAGAATTTAAAAACTAAAATAGTTTCTTTTATGATATAATACAGATAGCGCGAAGAGGTAAATGATTTCAGATAAGAATAATTATAAAAATATCTTTAGAAGTATGGATGATATTTATAATGAAAGATACGATGATATCTTAGAATGTCTAATATCAAAGGATGATGAAGGATATTGTCCGCAGGGGTTTAGAGTCAGGAGCAACGTATTCGTTAATGACTTCAGCAAGTACTGAATCATTTGGATTCTTTGAAGGCAGGTTCAGCCTTTGTGATTTGTCCACAGCCTCCTTCATACTTTGCTCAATCCGTTTTCCAGTTCCAAAGCTTCTCTTTTTCTGAGCTTTGCCAATATACTATCCTTTATCATCTAACTTTTTACTGTTAAGGTCGTTTATAGTTTTTGCTGCTTCATCAACATTTTTCAAAATTTCGAGAACTGGTTCGCAGTTTAGGGTGTTTTTCAGAAATTTCTCATTCAAATAATGTAAGTCTTGGAGGTAGACGTTGTGTGTATATGTAATTGTTGACGTAGACATGCTGCGAGGTTTCAAAATACTGATTGCTGATTCTCAATAATTGGTATGGAAATTCTTGTTATAAGGTACGAATGAGTATATAATAGGGTTTCGATAATTATAATTTTTTTTTTTTTGGAAAGTCAAAGATTAGTGAAGTTGTTGGTAAGTTTATTGCTAATGTGGTAAATATAAACGATTCCCCGGTAACGTTGGCCAAAGGGCAACGTATCTATCGAGGTTATAATAAGACTGTTTTGATTGAGAAGTCGAAGTTGACTTGCTGGAGCTGTGACAAAACTGTCTATTTTGAAACGGAATTGAAAAGTTATTTTAGCTAGTAAATGCCAAAGGGTCTAACACGGATACGTGTCAAACTATGACTTGGGTTTTGAGAGTTTTTCAGGTGTATAATTGTGGGTAACATGTGGTTGGATCATCATCTCGATTGTTCCTTAGTTAAAGTGTCTTCAGGAATTTCGAAGGGTTTGAGCACATATTGTAATCGTTAATACATATGATGTTCTAACACAGTTTTGAAGTCAAAGTATAGCTTTGAAAGATATAGGAATCTAAGAGTGATGATACTGGTTATATTTCAAATTGAATTATGCGATTTCAAAATCAAAATATGTAATTGAATTTGAATGAGTATGATTGTTTTGATTTATATGAAAGAATGGATATTGTTGTGAAAGTAGGGAGTATAGTTGATGATTGCTGAATCAGTTTCGAAAAATGTAATATATTAATTGTGAATTTATATATCTCTCGGGTATTACCTACCCGTTAAAAAAATTTTCACAATTAATATTTTGTACAAAAGAAGTTTATTACAGTCTTTATGAAAATATATGTGTATATTTTCTTTAGATGTAATATAGATTTAATGAGTTAATATTAAATTAAACTCATTTGTTTTATGGTTGGAACTAGAATTGAGTAATCCCTAAAACTTTATAAATTGCATAAGTATTTCTTCAATAATATTGAAATTATGAATCATTACTTTGTTATTTATTGGTTTTCGTGAAATTCTTGTGAACTTCGCAAGGTACGAATGATGTTATTTGAAAAGTTTCGAGTACATCGATGATGAAAGTGTAAAATCAAACATATATTCGAATAATACACTTGATTTATTATAAATTGGAATTTTATTGAATTGAGACAGAGATTGTAATTAACGATGGTTAAGTTGCGGACGAAGGACGTACATCATTGCATATTTGTAATATGAATTAACTGAGTAGTTAAGATTCACACATAATAGTTTAGTACGGGAAGATATATTATGGTTTAAAAATTTATACATATAAAATATACATATAAATCTTTCGATTGAAAATGAGTTAATACTTCATAACTCGTTGATACAATATATTTGTTGTTGATTCGTAATGATGTCCACAGTGATTCTTGAACTGACAGAGTTTGTGATGTTACAGGTGCTGTTGATTCTGACGATACTGACGACACTGACTGTGTTGATGATGCTACGGTCCTGTTGATGCTGTTGGTAAAACAATTCTAGCTTGTAAATCGTACACCATTTTCGATCAAAGTTTCTACTCTACCATCTCCGTTCACTCATTCGATTTACGGTCAGAATTAAATAATCTCTAAGATTTTGGAGATTACATAACTGCCGTAGAGATATCTCTTCAATGAAGTTTATGAATTAATACTTCATCATTTGTTGTTGTTGATATTCCTGGATATTTACAGGGCGTATGACCTTGATGTTTGAGATACAGATTGTGATGTTGCGGTGTGGGATGTGGATGTTGTTGTTGGTGGTGGTGATGGTACTGTTGGTGTTGCTGATGGTGGTACTATTTATGCTGCTGGTGCTGCTGGTGGTGTTTGTAACCTTTGCACCATATTCTCCAAAGCCACTACCCGAACGCGAAGCTCGTTGACTTCTTCTATTACACTGGGGTGATTGTCGGTTCGGATGAGCGGATAAATAAAATCTAGAATTTGGTGTAGTATGCAATCATGACGAGATACTCTAGAAATAAGAGAGAAAATGGTGTTTCGGATAGGTTCGCCGGTAAGTGCTTCAGGTTCTTCGCCAAGAGGGCAATGTGGTGGATGGAAGGGATCACCTTCTTCTTGTCTTGAATGATTAAGGAGGCTACGAACTCATCCCCAATTCATCTAGAATAGATAATGACTAATTGGTTGATCCATTCCGGTCACACTGCTTTCAGAACTTGAGTGGGATTCCATTTCGGAATTCGAGGGACTTGAACTAATAACGAATTCCATTTCATACGATTGAATAAAGAATTTTTCGATATGAAATGATTTTCCGGCTATCGGGTGGTATTCTAATTATATAGAGCAAAAGGTTTCGTAGATTACGGAGGAATTTACTGAATATGTCAGGCAAAGTTTACAGTAACAGATACGCTAAGATATGAATTAGCAGATACGCTAAGATATGAATTTTTTTCTATACACTATTCATGCAATCAATGCAATAAGATGTGTCTAGACTAAGAATAATAAGCAGATAATTTCCGACAAAAATGATGAGCAAAACTTTTGACATGCAGACACGGTCGAAGTCCAGACTCACTAATGCATCCTAACGACTATCAGTTAGACACACTAATGCATACCTGGTTCGCTAAGACCACCGCTCTGATACCAACTGAAAGGACCCGTTCATATACATTATAAACGATTCACAATAGTTGATTACATTGCGAGGTATTTGACCTCTATATGATACATTTTACAAACATTGCATTCGTTTTTAAAAGACAAACTTTCTTTACAACTAAAGTTGACGGCATGCACACTATTTCATAATACATCCAACTATAATTGGCTTAATAATAATCTTAATGAACTCAATGACTCGAATGCAACGTCTTTCAAAATATGCCATGAATGACTCCAAGTAATATCCTTAAAATGAGCTAATACACAGTGGAAGATTTCTTTAATACCTGAGAATAAACATGCTTTAAAGTGTCAACCAAAAGGTTGGTGAGTTCATAGGTTTATCATAACAATCATTTCAATATATTAATAGACCACAAGATTTCCGTTTATAAATATATGTACACTCGCAAGTGTATAAAAGTATTCTATAAGTTGTAGGCACCGGTAACAAGCCTTAACGTTCATGTTTTACCCTCTGAAGTACACCAGATCAGGTGTGTTTAAAATAACCTCGAAGTACTAAAGCATCCCATAGTCAGGATGAGGTTTGTCAGGCCCAATAGATCTATCTTTAGGATTCACGCCTACCGTACATAGACAAGTAGTTTAATGTTACCAAGCTAAGGGTATATTTCTGGTTTAAACCCACGTAGAATTAGTTTTAGTACTTGTGCCTATTTCGTAAAACATTTATAAAACATCGCATGTATTCTCAGCCCAAAAATATATATAAAAAGGGAGTAATGAAACTCACCATACTGTATTTCGTAGTAAAAATACATATAACGTCATTTAACAAGTGCAAGTTTGGCCTCGGATTCACGAACGTATCAATATTGAGATTCAATATTACAGGAAAGTACGTAGACGCAACGGAGATGATAAACACTAGATTAACCTCACGAGCATACCCATGAACCATACCCATCACCTCCATAGCTATAACCTATAATTTCCTTAGCTTCAACTCATTCAAAAAAACTATTTTGAAATCACTCGGACAGCACTCCGTCGTAACATTTTATGTATACTAATAATATCTTGAAATAATACAGAGCAAATATATATATATATATATATATATATATATATATATATATATATATATATATATATATATATATATATATATATATATATATATATATATATATATATATATATATATTAAACTCTCTCAATCGATTTATATATATATATATATATATATATATATATATAAATCGATTGAGAGAGTTTAGAGAAATATATTTTCAAGTTTCTATGAAATAATAAAACCTATTGAATTCTATTTATAATAGATTTTTGAATTATTAAAGTGAATTATTAAAGTATGAATTATTAAAGTGAATTATTAAAGTATGAATTATTAAAGTATGAATTATTAAAATGAATTATTAAAGTGAATTATTAAAGTATGAATTATTAAAGTGAATTATTAAAGTTAAAGTAAAGTAAAAGTAAAGTAAAGGTAAAGTTAAAGTATAGTAAAAGAATAAAAACTATGTATGTATAATACGCGTATAAATATATATAATATTAATTTAAATCGTTATATATATTTAATGAAATAAAATATAAATATCGTTATATTTATTATACTGGTTAAGTAATGAGTTGTCAAAAGTGATTCTAGATATTTATAAAAGTTATATACGTTTTAATAATAAAGTTCTTTTTAAACTGAAAACGTCTTTGTACGTTTGAAAATAGATTAATAGAATATTATGGAAACCAATTCTCCACTAACTTTTGTCTAACTTTCGTAAATGACACTTTTTGTTTTTATTTATAAATGCTTTACAAATTATTCTGAATATCGTTAAGAGGAATAGATTTTCTCAAATCATAGTGGACCTCTCAACAGAGACTTGTAATCATAATTCAATGTTTCTGATAATTTAATCATTTAATATATATATATTTTTTAATTTCGTCGAAAATCATATTGAAACAAATACGTTCGTGTAAAGTATTATACGTTTAATACTTTATTAATATTCTCAAGTTATAATATATATATACATATATATACATATACATATCTATTTATATATAACGGTTCGTGAATCGTCGGAATTTGGTCGAGGTTATAATGAATGTATAAACACAGTTTAAAATTCTTGAGATTTAACTTAACAAACTTTGCTTATCGTGTCGGAATAATATAAAGATTAAAGTTTAAATTTGGTCGGAAATTTCCGGGTCGTCACAGAACAGTTTGTCTATACCTACGGCCGTTCGTCTTAAGACCATCCACCATTCGTCAGGTACCATCGACCGATTGTACCATCCATCGACCGAAGGACTCATAACTGAAATACTGTTTGATCTTAACCTATAATCGACCGTAAGACTTAGTCCATCGGCCGACCGTCATTGACCATCGATCGATAGTCATTGTCCATCGACCGACAGTCTTTTAACACAGAATCAGTTATATCACACATAATTAATTAAAATGTCGGACACTAATGAACAATTGGCTAATGAATACAGTGCTTTAGTAATTTTGTCTAGACTTCATAAATTAATTCTTTTCGAGAATGAGACTGGAACTTCCAATAAGGTTCCCAAGCTTGATAATCTAAAGGACTTTTTGGACTGGAACGCCCAGTTTATGATATATTTGAATGGGATAGATTCTAGATTATGGGAGTTTATTGAGACTGAATTTGCATGGCCAAATGGTGCAGATGGTGAACCAAAGGAAACATCACAGTTTAATCCTGCTGAACGTGAACAGTATTATTTGGAGTGTAAGTGTTACGCTCAACTTACACAGGCACTCTCGAAGGAAATCTTTTCACAGTACAAAAACAGGAACAAGACCTCGTATACCCTTTGGCTTGCTCTTTAATCAGCCACAGAAGGTACAACCACTTACCGTGCAACTAAGGGTAAGGTTCTAAAAGATGAATGGAGAGTGTTTGCTACTGTTTCTTCTGAGACTCTTGGACAAACTTTGGAGAGATATCGACTACTGGTTGCTGAAATGGAAGATTATGGGATAGAAGTGTCTGATGATAAAGCAGTCAGAGTTTTGAAAGATGGTATTCCTGAAAAATGGGACAACGAAATTGGAAAGATTCAGAATAGGTACATTGCGTCAGGCCGTACGTTAACCTTGATAGCCTTTACATCAAAGTTGATGGAAAAGGATATTCAGGTTGAAGCAAAAAGGAAGAGACTTGGTACAGTAGCTGGTTCCTCCATTATTGGGTCATCTTCCGGAGGTCATGCTCCTCTGCAAACGGCTTTCATCTCAACCAAGGCATCACAGACCTCGGAACCACAGTCAGAGTCTGGGTATTTCAATGCTAAGTCTCAAGCACAGAACTCAACTGCTAAACTGATTGAGTCATCTATTCAACAGACTCAGTCACCAGTGATAAAGATAGAAAACATCAAGTAGAGGTCTCTAGAGTTGATTCAGGAAGATATGTCTTTAGCAGCGATCGTGGTTAACTCTTACAATGACATGATCTGTGGGCAGATAATTAATGGTCATCTAGAGAATGAAGACTATGATCAGATTAATGAAGATGAAATTAAGAGAATGGACATCTTGTATGCTATGGGCAGTGTTGTGAGACGTGTTAGAAAGTATTTGAAGAGGACAGGTCAGAGTACATTGAGTTTGAACCGCAATACGAAGTTTGGTTTTGATATGTCCAAAGTGAGATGTCATAATTGTGATGAGCTTGGTCATTTCAAGAGAACATGTACACGACCTCCAAAGCCTGGTTTTCACAATCCGTTTCACACTTCTACAATTGAGGTGACTCCTGGACATACTAGTCCAGCAGTGAACAAGGAAGCAACTTCTAGTGGTTAATCTAAAGCTTTGACTACTACTTATGCTGATGGAGTGTGTGATTGGCCGATCTCTGTTGATACTGAGAAATCTAACGTGGTTTTTGTTGGTAAGAGTGAAGCTGAGATAGAAGAAGAGAGTGTTATCAGAAGAAATGCTGGTTGTATAGGTAAAGATGATCCTGCTTGCACATGCTATGTATGCAAATGTGATGCTAGAATGAAAAGGGTAGAAGCGATAATGAAGATGTGTCTTAGGAAGAGAATCAGTGATAAGTTGTATGATAAGTTCCATAAAGCTAAGGACTTGTCTGATCTTGAATTCACTACCGATTCCTCCTATGATGATGAATCCTCAGGAATGAGTTGTCATACGGGTACCTGGTTTAGAAAAGAGCTTGCACACTTGATCAAGGGTGATGTTGAAGGTACTGATGAGAAGATAGTCACGGTGAAGAGTTCAGATAGTCCTGATAAAGTTGAGGGCAAAGGAGGTTATGATGCTAATTATTCGGACAGTACAAGTTCAGAGTCAGAGTCAGAATTAGATGCAGAATCGCAGGTCGGTAGAAATAATTATGCGTTCATGGCTAACACATCCAGCAATGACAAGGTATGTAATGATTCAGCTTCCTTTTATTCCAAATGCGTTGACCTTGAACAGGAAATAGCTAGACTTGAATGTGTAGTTTCTAAGCTTAATGAGATACCTGCTACTTTTGAAACTTGTCCGAAACTTAGACTTGAACTTAAGAACTTGAGTCTAGAAAATTAGACACATAGGAAGAACTATGATGATGCTTTTTTCTACCTTAATAAGTGAAAGAGTATGTTGATGTTATTAAGTCCTTAGAGAATAAGGTAGGTCATTTAAAATCAACTATTGTAGATGATGAGAAAGTGATTCACCTGTATTTGAGCTAGATAGAAACACTTAAGGCAGAAAAAAAATTCATACAAGTTAAAGTATGAATCGGAAAAGGCTAAGATTGATAATTGGCAGAGAATGTCATACGTGACACAAACTTTGAAACATCCTAAAAATCAGGGGATAGGTTATAATTAGGTTGCACCACCTTTGATGGATGAGTATGTTAAGAAGCCTATTGAGAAGAGTAAGGATCCGATTGTAGAACCGAAGTATGGTAAGTCTGAGAAAAGTCATGTTAAGAGTAAAAGTGAGGATGATAAGAGTAAGAAACCCTTAGAGGTTGTTTATGAGACGGATTCCGACACTGATGTCAACACCGAAAAAGACGGAAAACCTTTTGTAGTTGTGACTAAGCCCATTACTATTTTAAAGAATCCAAAGAATGAGGTAAATAGGAGTGAGAGTCAGAAGACTCAGAAAAAGAGTGTTAGAAAACTGAAACAAATTAGGAAGAAAAACACTCAGCTCACTCCTGTTAAGTTTGTTAAAGATAGTAGTACTTTGAATTCTCAGGTTGTTGATCCTAAAGCTGAACATCCACTAAAAGGTCAGAGCTCCAATTCTGGAAGTGTGACGAAATATGTTCCGCCTAATTGTCGACAGACTGTTAAACAACAAGTCTCGTCACCCCCTCCAACTAGGCAACAGACTACACCACCGAGGAGACAGTTTTCACATACTAGGCGTCAATTGTTTAATGCAAATAATTTTGAAAATATTAACTGTTTCAATTGTGGGATGTTGGGACACCGGGCTGTGAATTGTAAACCCATTAGACAAACACCACATATGAGAATTGATCTTAGTCCTAAACATGTTTTCAACAGCAGATCATCTTCGCATGTGTTTACCTCTACTTCTGTTCCATCAAATGGAACTAAGGTTTTTCAAACAAATGATTATTACCGTAAACCATTACCGAAAAATGCTGTTTGGAAACGTAAAATTGTAGTTCAAGGTGTCCAAAATTCTGAAGGTCCTTCTGGGTCTAAGGGTCAATGGGTGGAATTGCCAGTGATTGGCGTTGATGGGAAACCCACTGCATTAGGGCATGGGTGACCCTTTCTAACTAATCTCCTTTTGTTAATGTGCAAGTCACCTACAATCCTCGCTGCAGTACATGGATTGTTGATAGTGGGGCGTCCAAGCACATGACAGGGAACTTGTCTTTACTTTCTAATGTGAAAACAGTGGTTGGGGGACCAGTTTCTTTTGCAGGTAGTGAAGGAGGTTTTATTACTGCACAAGGAGTGATTGCTAACGAGAACGTCAGCTTTGATAAACTCAATTTTGTGGAGCAGATGTCGAACAATTTGCTCTCAGTTTCACAGGTTGCTGACAAAAAGTATACGGTTGCTTTTGATGACAAATTGTGTTATATTTTGAAGAAAGATTTTGTAATTCCGGAAGACATGATTTTAATGATCGCTCCGAGGTGCAAGGATCTCTATATTCTTGATATGCGCAAGGCTCATGTTAAAGCAGCTACATGCCATCAGGCTTTTGTTTCCAAAGCTACTGAACATGAGTCTATTATTTGGAACAAGCGTATGGGTCATCTGAGTCTAAGAAAGATGAATAATCTAGTTCACAATGGACTAGTTGATGGTGTTAATCTTAAGAGTTTTCATATTCCTAAAGGGTGTCTTCCGTGTAAGAAAGGGAAACGGACAAAGAAGTCTCATGCTACCAAGAAGCATCATTCTATTAATGTTCCTTTGGAGTTGTTGCATATGGATCTCTTTGGTCCAGTTAATTGCAAGACTATCACTGGAGAGTTATATTACTTGGTGGTTACGGATGAGTATTCACGTTTCTCTTGGGTTGTGATGCTGAAGCATAAATCGGATACTTTCGAGCACATTAATGTTTTGATTCTGAAGCTTGAAAGTTTGTATAAGTTAAAGGTTAGAAAGATTCGTACCGACAATGGTACGGAGTTCAAGAATAATAAGATGCTGCTGTTTTGTAATGAAAAGGAGATACAACAACAGTTCAGTCCTGCTTATACGCCACAATCAAATGGCGTAGCTGAACGGAAGAATAGGACTTTATTGAGACCGCAAGAACTATGCTAGCATATTCGTGTTTACCCATTATTTTCTGGGGTGAAGCGGTGAGCACTGCGTGCTATGTGATGAATAGAGTTCTAGTGGTGAAAAGACATGGTAAAACGTATTATGAACTGTTACACAAGAGAAAGCCTAACATTAAACATCTTGAACCCTTTGGTGCTCCCTGTACTATTATGGTACGAGACACAGGAGGAAAATTCAATTGAAAGGTAGTCTCTGGCATCTTCTTGAGTTATGGGAATTCAAATAAGCGAGTGTACAATACTGAATCTAAGTGTGTTGAAGAACGTTTCGAGGTTGATATTCAGCGTAACGCTCCAGCTCGTGTTAGTAAAGGATTCGCATGGCAATTTGAATATGATAAACTTTTTGATTTTTTTTAACTTTTCACCGGATGCTACAGACGATGAGGTACTTACTCAGATGTTGTATGATGCTCATAATTCCACAGAGAATGTCATCTAAATTCCTATCCAGACTCAGGTCCAGACTCAAAGTAATCATCAGAGTCCGATTCAGAGTCTGCGGTAAAGTACCCAGAGTGACCATTCTAATGACGATCCTAATGTGGAAATAGTGTATGAGACAGATGAAGACAGTGATTCAGAAGAAGATGAGGGTGTTAATCAGACACGGTTGACTGAAGAGCATTTGAATCCTCTTTACAATCAACCTCTAACTGTAACAGGGACTGAACAGCCAACTGAGGCAGGAGGAGTACGTAGGTCAAATCGTGTTATCATGCCTCCAAAATGTTTAGATGATTATTACGTAGATACAAGGGGCATTCCTCATATTGGCATTCCTCATGCCAAGACTAATGAAGCATCTACGTCTGAAGTTCCTACTACATCTGATGTTCCTGTGGTAAGTGAGAGTCAATCGGCAGCAGAAGATGTTGAATCAGAGAGTGCAAATGTGGTAACAACTTTCTAATCCTCGTTGAACAAGACAGGGAGAGTATTTGTACATGCTCATTCATGCTATGTGTGTCAAATTGAACCGAAAGATGCCTTTGAAGCATTGAAATATGATGAGTGGGTTAGCACTATGCAGGAAGAGCTGTTACAGTTTAAACATTTGAAAGTTTGGAGACTAGTCAATCCACCGCATGGTTGTGAACCCTATGGTCTTTAATGGGTGTTGAAGAATAAGAAGATGAACAGGGTATTGTTATTAGAAACAAAGCTAGGTTGATGGTAAAGGGATATCAATAAATCCCTGAGATTGACTATGATGAGGTTTTTGCTCCGGTTGCTAGACTGGAAGCAATTAGAATTTTCTTGGCTTTTGCATCCTTCATGGGATTTAAAGTTTCTCAGATGGATGTTAAAAGCGCATTTTTGTATGGAGAGATTAACAAGAAGGTCTATGTTGAACAACCACCCGGTTTTGAAGATCCGCATTTCCCATAAAAGGTTTATCGACTTGAAAAGGCACTTTATAGTCTTCACCAAGCTCCTAGAGCGTGGTATGCCACGTTGTCCAACTATATACTTGAAAATGGTTTTCGGAGAGGTGTCATTGATCAGACACTTTTCATCAAGAAAAAGGGACAACATCTTATGTTAGTGCAGGTTTATGTTGATGATATCATCTTTGAGTTAACGGATCAGGGAATGGTTGATGAGTTTGAGAAGGTCATGCAGCGGAAGTTCAAAATGAGTTTCATGGGAACTATAAAGTTTTTCTTAGGTTTGCAGGTAGCTCAGATGGATAAAGGCATCTTCTTGCATCAGACCAAGTATGTTGCTGATATTCTGAAGAGATTTCAAGTGGAAGCAGAAAGACCAGATAAGACTCCGTTGTCAGTGAATCATGGGATCTTACCTGATTGTGAGGGTGCTAAAGTGGATCGTACGTTATACAGAGCGATCATAGGTTCTCTAATGTATCTGACAGCTTCTCGACCAGATATTATGTTTGCGGTTTGCTAGTGTGCTTGTTATTAGGCAAATCCTAATGTTCATAATATGTTTGTGGTTAAGAAGATTTTTAGGTATTTGATAGATACACCGAGTTTAGGGTTATGGTATCCTTGTGAGGATGGTTTTGATCTCACAGTTTATAGTGATTCTGACTATGGCAGTTGCAAGAAAGATTTCAAGTCGACATCAGGAGGTTGTCAGTTCCTTGGTAGCAAGCTAGTTACTTGGCAGTGTAAGTAGCAGACAGCCGTGGCACAGTCCACTTGTGAAGCAGAATATATTGCTGCAGCCAGCTGTACATCACAGGTCATCTAGATTCAACAGCAGCTACGTGACTACGGTTTGCATATTTCTAATACTCCTGTTTATGTTGATAATACTGCTGCTATAGCTGTCACTAAAAATCCCGTAAATCACTTTAAAACGAAACATATAGGGATTAAATACCATTTCATTATAGACTGCTATGAGAAAAATTTAATAGATGTAGTGCAGATAGACACTACAACCCAACAGGCTGATCTTTTCACTAAAGCTTTTGATAAACCAAGTTTTGAGTTCTTGTTAAAAGAAATAGGTATTAAATTGTTGACTGACGTAGTTCCATAAACTGAGGCTCCTAACACAGAAGAACCTCCCAAAGAGACTGAGTTGTGAATGCCTTAGAACTGCTTGTATATTATGTGTATTTTTGCATAGTAGTTAGTAGGTCATTTGCATGCTTAATTTTCATTTGCATGATATATTGTTCTTTTCTGATGGTACTGCATGCTAGTTTGTGTTTTTAGTTTGTTTTTATGTTTTTGTACAGATAAAATCAAAAAGCTAAAAAAATTATAAAACCAAAAAATCAAATAAAAAGTTGAATAATTGAAAACCGATAAAAATTAAAAAATTCAGAAAGTGAGTTGCTTATTCTATCTGTGGGGAAGTGATTGCAATACTGAATTGACATGTATAAAGAATGATTTATAGTGTATTGGTAGACTTTATTGACATAATTCTAGATAGAGATGATCACAATAACAACGCGTAAATATCATGATGAGGAAATCATGGAAAGGTTTACAGCGGTTGAGGGTAGTCACCTACTTATCACTGAATATGTACTGAGAAATGATTGTTCAAAAACTCAACAGACGGTTGAGGTCTCCCCTATTACGACTTATATTTGGTAGCAAAGGATAATTTTGTACGTCCTCATGGTGAGCATACTTTGTCTAGGATGCATACTTGTTTCTATTTACCTTTATTACTTGGACCAAAAGTCAACAACATACATGTATGGTATCCAAAGGGAGGTGTTCTCTCTAGACGGGTTGAGAAGTGCAATTTTGAATCACAGACATAGAATGATTTGAACAATACAACATCATTGGGTTATAGATTTCAATATCAGAAGATTGATTTTTTGTGCAGATGCTACAAAAGTCAAAGAAAGTGGTGTATCATCATGAATAGTTGTATTTATTTTATTTGTCTTATTTATGTTTTGTAATCTAGCATGGAGAAAAATGCAACATCAGAAAATCCAAAAAAATAAAAATAAAAATTGATGCACCACATTATTGCAAGAGAATCATGGATCAAGAATTGGACAAGTTTTGAAGGACTCATACGTTATTTTCGTCTGAGATAACAGATATTTCCATCCGAGAACTGTTTGGATGATTTAGTTGTCTACATCCGAGGGGGAGAAATGTATCAGATCATCAGATATAGAGAACTTAAATCATTCTGTGATATGGGATTGTATCTATTGGCCTAGATAGCAGGGGATATCTTCTGGAGGGTATCTTAGCGTTCTATCACTCAAATACATATATCACTACCATCCATCCAACATCATACATTATACGATTTCCGTCCAAGTACAGGGTTTATAGCTACCGGTATGCGTCTTTTCAAAGTATGCAATAAATTTGAGATAAACAATGTTATCTAAAATGAAAAGTATAAGTTTAAGGTAGAAGCTCATGGCTGACAGGGTTGCTAGAAACATCATGAGATGGTTCTATTCAATCGAATCAAAAGTACATTAATGTGATAAGAGGACAGCGTCAATATATTTGTGCTCAATTGTTCTACCTGAAACATCGTGCGATCTCAAATGAGGACTGAATTTGTGATCAAAATCTAACATTGAAAAATGTTGAAGTAATTAACTTAACGTGATCATCGAAGTCTAGGGTGAAAGTTGGTAAATGTTTATTGATATATTTGAAAGTTATTCTTATATGCTTCATTAAACATGAATTAACATGTCAACATAGTTCAGTTCTGATCCCCGAAATCAAAAGACTAAATCAATTTGATATGTCAACCCACAAAAATATGCGTTATGTTCTTCTTACTATTGTTCATGATAAACAGTATCATTTGTTCTTATGAGAATAACATCATATTCCTGAATATGCAATTGATTGATGAAATTGATGTTAAAAGTTGGATGATTGCAAATGTGTGATGTTAAAGATTTGCTGAATATGTCTCTTATAATATTGTTGATCATGACACACTGGATCTTGTATAGTAGTTTGCTTTATAGCTTTGCATGTGCATATATATCTGAAAATTCCAAAAATATTTGCGTTATTTGTTAGTTACATGTGCATTTATGTTTTAATTATTAGGCTTGGTAACTCAGTTCTCTGAAAGGTTCGCTGTGTAAGGAATCCTATTTTTTTTCTTTAAACCTGAAAATAAGTTTGCTTGAAGTTTAATGGAACAAAGTGTGTTTAATTTTATACTGTAAAGATCAGTCCCAGGGGAGTGGATGTGAAAAAGATGGTAAAAGTTGAAATTGAAATGCAGTAAGCTTAAAACTTTTCAAAACCAAGACTAATGGCCGACAATCAAGACCTTCGGCCGTAGGAAAAGACGATCGACCGTGTAACATCCCGCATTTTTCCGTTAAATTATTTTAACGCCCGTCTTTTTATTTTAATAATATCCTTCGTATCTAGATTCGTATCCTCCGTTAGCTAACATTCTTAATATTTTCGTTATCGGATTATAACGTCTCCCGTACTCTCGTGTAATTCAAAATAATTCGTTCGGTTAATTCTCGCACCCAACAACAAACTTGAGGCACTAAACTTGCCAAGAGACTAAACTCTTGGCTAGGTCAACTAGTCAAGGTATCCTCCCCACCATTCATTCACCACCACCACCATCTTCATACTTCCACTTTTCTCTCTAATCTTCTCAACACAAAATCATCATCTAAATTCGATCTAGGAAGCAAACATCAAAACAAATTACATTTTCATGATCCTCTCTTCATCCTCTTCGATTTGGTACCAATTTCACTACTTGGGGTAAGGTTTCTAAAAACACTAGATTTCTCTAAATTCGTGTTTTTGACTTGAAATGGTGTTAATTAGTGTCTATGGCTCGTGTCTAGCATGAATATATGATTTACTTGCTCGATTTGTTGTTTTGAGTAACTAGTATGAACAATTGAAATGGGTGTGCTTAATCTTTGATTTTGGATGAGTTAATGCTGTTAAATTGTTAAAGTTCGTGTTTTAATTGTGTTACTAGTATCACTAGCTTCGTTTTGAGGTATAGATTGATTAAGAAAACTTCAAACACATGAATATTGATTTTGTGAGTTTTGGTTAGGGTATGATAGCTCTTAAAATGGACTTTTGATGCTTTAAATGCCATGAAATGTTATTAATAAGTGTTTAGTTGTAATGTATGTTTCATTACCTTCGAAACGGCATATCATACATGTAAATTGGTTGCCCGAATCATGAAATGAGATTTTTGAATTTGGATACAATTAAGGATGAGCATTCAAGGCGGTTTTGGTTGTTGTAAGTGGTAGATTGATTGATGAAACATGTTTAGTTGTTTTCCTCGTCGAAATACCTTTCTGATGATATAAGATACATGTTTTGGTTGTTTGCGGGTCATAAATTGGGATTGTTTGAGTTTTGGTTCGTGCATTTATGTGTTGCAGCTAAACAGGAGCTGAATACTGATCTGGACGCCGTCCAGTCCTTCAATGCTGGATGCTGTCCAGCAAATCTGGACGCCGTCCAGATGCACTGTCAGTGACTGTTTTGATTTGCCATTTTACGAAAAATGTTTGCTATGCTACGCACCTCCGATTCACATGTAACTTGTTCTAACATGCTCATATATGATTAAAAACCTCAGAAAAATAGTTCGAGACCCGACCCGAACGTGTTGACTTTTTCGTTGACTTTGACCCGACCCAAGTTGACTTTTAATCAAACTTAACCAAATGTTTGTGCAATCGTTCTAATATGCTTTTATACTTGTATCTTGCATGAAACGTGACAACTTGACTCACATGCTATAGTAATCGAGTCGTAACGAGCCTTGGGACTAATTGAACACTTTGATCGACCGTGTTTACCGATATTGATACAAACCTATTTGTTTAGGTCAAGACTAGCATTCGTTCTTGCACACGTTTACTTGTTGAAGTACTTTTACATACGTGCACACAAGGTGAGATCATAGTCCCACTTTTACTCTTTTGAACTTACATTTGGGATGAGAAAACATAAACGTTTATTTTTAACTAAGTGAACACAAGTACAGGAAAACAAACATTCTACATACGAGTTTAGAATAAAATCCTCAATTCAATTATCATTAGTTACACTTGCCGGGTGTAAGCGAGAACTTATGTTGTATGGATCCATATGAGTTTGACAAACCCTCATTTGGACGGTTCGCCACCGTCAAATCAGATGGAATGTATTTTCGAGAAATAGTGTATGTTCTAACACTATTGTGATGGGGTTCTATGGAAGGAATGTTAAGCCTTGATAATTGGGTGCTCGTGAATATTAACTTTTAGAATGTATTACTATTATTTCAACTTTGCAAATCTTGTGGTTCGACTTACTTTACGTACTCAATTATTTACTTAAACCTATGATTTCACCAACGTTTTCGTTGACAGATTTCTATGTTTTTCTCAGGTCTTGAAATGATATGTGATACATGCTTCCCCTCATTATTTTGATACTTGCATTGGATGTCGAGTATATGTGCATACATGGAGCGTCTTTTGACTTTATTTAAAACTGTGTCGTCGCATTGGTTCCATTGTACTTATAACTTTGTAACGTAACTTTGGTTGAACAATTCTCATAAACTTTGAAACAATCTTTACTTTTGAAATGAATGCGACATACATTTGGTCAAACGTCATTTTAAAGACTTATGACCACGTAACGAGACCTAAGTAGACGGCGCCGTCAATGACGATTTTGTCATGTCGCTACAGACCGATTGTCTAGACCATCAGGCCGTAGGACTTGACCATCGACTGATGGTCACTGAAGGGGTGTAAAAGGACCCAAAACATAACCAGGTCAGTCACTTGGTGTTTTTGAAGAAATTTTTCATCGATTTTCGATTGTTTAAGAAAGGAGTTTTTAACCGATCGTTGTATGCACTTTTTCTTCGTGATTCCAGCGCCACAATCCAGGTACTCTAATTCGATCTCAGTTGTTAGTTTTCATAGATTTTAGGTTTGAAAAAGTTAAAACTTTTAAAGTCTAATTCGATGATATTTTAGTCGTTTAGATCGAATTAATTGATGTGTTAGTGTTAATCGGCATTATCTGATGATTATACGCGTGTTTCTTGATCATAATATCATTGATTTGGTGAAAAAGTGAATTTTTGGGAAACAGATCTGATGAACTACCATCGGCCGTAGGTCTCTGACCCTCGACCGATGGAGTCTTACACTCAGCCGTAGGACTTCACCTTCGGCCGTAGGTGAAATGTCCCATTCTTATTGATTAAAAACGTTCCATATTAATTGATTTCGTTGCGAGGTTTTGACCTCTATATGAGACGTTTTTCAAAGACTGCATTCATTTTTAAAACAAACCATAACCTTTATTTCATAAATAAAGGTTTAAAAAGCTTTACGTAGATTATCAAATAATGATAATCTAAAATATCCTGTTTACACACGACCATTACATAATGGTTTACATTACAAATATGTTACATAAAATCAGTTTCTTGAATGCAGTTTTTACACAATATCATACAAACATGGACTCCAAATCTTGTCCTTATTTTAGTATGCAACAGCGGAAGCTCTTAGTATTCACCTGAGAATAAACATGCTTTAAACGTCAACAAAAATGTTGGTGAGTTATAGGTTTAACCTATATATATCAAATCGTAACAATAGACCACAAGATTTCATATTTCAATACACATCCCATACATAGAGATAAAAATCATTCATATGGTGAACACCTGGTAACCGACATTAACAAGATGCATATATAAGAATATCCCCATCATTCTGGGACACCCTTCGGATATGATATAAATTTCGAAGTACTAAAGCATCCGGTACTTTGGATGGGGTTTGTTAGGCCCAATAGATCTATCTTTAGGATTCGCGTCAATTAGGGTGTCTGTTCCCTAATTCTTAGATTACCAGACTTAATAAAAAGGGGCATATTTGATTTCGATAATTCAACCATAGAATGTAGTTTCACGTACTTGTGTCTATTTTGTAAATCATTTATAAAACCTGCATGTATTCTCATCCCAAAAATATTAGATTTTAAAAGTGGGACTATAACTCACTTTCACAGATTTTTACTTCGTCGGGAAGTAAGACTTGGCCACTGGTTGATTCACGAACCTATAACAATATATACATATATATCAAAGTATGTTCAAAATATATTTACAACACTTTTAATATATTTTGATGTTTTAAGTTTATTAAGTCAGCTGTCCTCGTTAGTAGCCTACAACTAGTTGTCCACAGTTAGATGTACAGAAATAAATCGATAAATATTATCTTGAATCAATCCACAACCCAGTGTATACGTATCTCAGTATTGATCACAACTCAAACTATATATATTTTGGAATCAACCTCAACCCTGTATAGCTAACTCCAACATTCACATATAGAGTGTCTATGATTGTTCCGAAATATATATAGATGTGTCGACATGATAGGTCGAAACATTGTATACGTGTCTATGGTATCTCAAGATTACATAATATACAATACAAGTTGATTAAGTTATGGTCGGAATAGATTTGTTACCAATTTTCACGTAGCTAAAATGAGAAAAATTATTCAATCTTGTTTTACCCATAACTTCTTCATTTTAAATCCGTTTTGAGTGAATCAAATTGCTATGGTTTCATATTGAACTCTATTTTATGAATCTAAACAGAAAAAGTATAGGTTTATAGTCGGAAAAATAAGTTACAAGTCATTTTTGTAAAGGTAGTCATTTTAGTCGAAAGAACGACGTCTAGATGACCATTTTAGAAAACATACTTCCACTTTGAGTTTAACCATAATTTTTGGATATAGTTTCATGTTAATAATAAAAATCATTTTCCCAGAATAACAACTTTTAAATCAAAGTTTATCATAGTTTTTAATTAACTAACCCAAAACAGCCCGCAGTGTTACTACGACGGCGTAAATCCGGTTTTACGGTGTTTTTCATGTTTCCAGGTTTTAAATCATTAAGTTAGCATATCATATAGATATAGAACATGTGTTTAGTTGATTTTAAAAGTCAAGCTAGAAGGATTAACTTTTATTTGCGAACAAGTTTAGAATTAACTAAACTATGTTCTAGTGATTACAAGTTTAAACCTTCAAATAAGATAGCTTTATATGTATGAATCGAATGATGTTATGAACATCATTACTACCTCAAGTTCCTTGGATAAACCTACTGGAAATGAGAAAAATAGATCTAGCTTCAAAGGATCCTTGGATGGCTTGAAAGTTCTTGAAGCAGAATTATGACACGAAAACAATTTCAAGTAAGATTTCCACTCGAAATAAGATTGTTATAGTTATAGAAATTGAATTAAAGTTTGAATATGATTATTACCTTGTATTAGAAAGATAACCTACTGTAAGTAACAAAGATTTCTTGATCTTGGATGATTACTTGGAATGGATTTAGAAAACTTGGAAGTAAACTTGCAATCTTGGTAGTATTCTTGATTTTATGAAACTAGAACTTTTGGAATTTATGAAGAACACTTAGAACTTGAAGATAGAACTTGAGAGAGATCAATTAGATGAAGAAAATTGAAGAATAAAAGTGTTTTTAGGTGTTTTTGGTCGTTGGTGTATGGATTAGATATAAAGGATATGTAATTTTGTTTTCATGTAAATAAGTCATGAATGATTACTCATATTTTTGTAATTTTATGAGATATTTCATGCTAGTTGCCAAATGATGGTTCCCACATGTATTAGGTGACTCACATGTGCTTCTAAGAGCTGATCATTGGAGTGTATATACCAATAGTACATACATCTAAAAGCTGTGTATTGTACGAGTACGAATACGGGTGCATACGAGTAGAATTGTTGATGAAACTGAACGAGGATGTAATTGTAAGCATTTTTGTTAAGTAGAAGTATTTTGATAAGTGTCTTGAAGTCTTTAAAAAGTGTATGAATACATATTAAAATACTACATGTATATACATTTTAACTGAGTCGTTAAGTCATTGTTAGTCGTTACATGTAAATGTTGTTTTGAAACCTATAGGTTAACGATCTTGTTGAATGTTGTTAACCCATTGTTTATTATAACAAATGAGATGTTAAATTGTTATATTATCATGATATTATGATATATAATATATCTTAGTATGATATATATACAGTTAAATGTCGTTACAACGATAATCGTTACATATATGTCTCGTTTCGAAATCATTAAGTTAGTAGTCTTATTTTTACATATGTATTTCATTGTTAATACACTTAATAATATATTTACTTATCATTTAACATAATTAACCAAGTGTATCAATATCTTAATATGATTCATATGTACCTAGTAAGACGTTGTTATAACGATAATCGTTATATATATCGTTTTCGAGTTTCTTAAATTAATAGTCTCATTTTTATGTATATAACTCATTGTTAAAATACCTAATGAGATAAATACTTATAATAAAATCATGTTAACTATATATATAACCATATATATGTCATCGTATAGTTTTTACAATTTTTAACGTTCGTGAATCACCGGTCAACTTGGGTGGTCAATTGTCTATATGAAACCTATTTCAATTAATCAAGTCTTAAAAAGTTTGATTACTTAACATGTTGGAAACACTTAATCATGTAAATAACAATTTCATTTAATATATATATATAAACATGGAAAAGTTCGGGTCACTACAGTAGGTCCCAAAGCAGAACAGTTTGTCTAGACAATCTGCCGTAGGTCTACACCATCGGACCGATGGTCTACTCCATCGACCGATGGTCATTGCTTTGGACCGATGGTACAGTTTTTATGTTTTAATAACATGATTTCTAGATTTCTAATTGCTTAGTTATGCCTATCTAATGCTAGTGTTTGTAGTATGTATAAGTATGTCATGTGGTTCTTTTGTTGGACAATGGATGTTTGACATTGAGCGTAGGAGAATTCTAGCTAGGGATCGACGCATTCTAGTGGAACAAAAGGTCATTGTGACTCAGCAGACATATGCTCCTTGGGAACAAATTGGGTGTCAAGCATTCCTAGACATCGGGGATTACTTTTGTCCCGTATTGGTGCGTGAATTCTATGCCAATGTGGCCTTAGAAGATAGTAAGAGGAGGTTTGTTCACTCCAGCCTATTTGAGCTACAGTACAAATGGACTATGGAGGAATTTTCAAATTTGTTGAATGTTCCTCACACTGGTATTAAGATACTGTATCCTAGCAAAGATATAAGGAAGATTCCTAACAAGTTCAACATGTCTAATCTAATTGCAAAGATATGCAAGCCAGGGAGAGTAGCTAGTGCTGGTAGGATTGAGATTAGTGACGACGATGTATTAGATCATCTTGAACTTCGCCTAAGGATAATCAAGTGAAATGTTACTTTTATGAGTTTTGAAGATAATTTGTTGAGTGAAACTGAAGCATTGTTACTGTATTTGAAATGTCCCGTTCTTATTGATTAAAAACGTTCCATATTAATTGATTTCGTTGCGAGGTTTTGACCTCTATATGAGACGTTTTTCAAAGACTGCATTCATTTTAAAACAAACCATAACCTTTATTTCATCAATAAAGGTTTAAAAAGCTTTACGTAGATTATCAAATAATGATAATCTAAAATATCCTGTTTACACACGACCATTACATAATGGTTTACAATACAAATATGTTACAACAAAATAAGTTTCTTGAATGCAGTTTTTACACAATATCATACAAGCATGGACTCCAAATCTCGTCCTTATTTAAGTATGCGACAGCGGAAGCTCTTAATAATCACCTGAGAATAAACATGCTTAAAGCGTCAACAAAAATGTTGGTGAGTTATAGGTTTAACCTATATATATCAAATCGTAACAATAGACCACAAGATTTCATATTTCAATACACATCCCATACATAGAGATAAAAATCATTCATATGGTGAACACCTGGTAACCGACATTAACAAGATGCATATATAAGAATATCCCCATCATTCCGGGACACCCTTCGGATATGATATAAATTTCGAAGTACTAAAGCATCCGGTACTTTGGATGGGGTTTGTTAGGCCCAATAGATCTATCTTTAGGATTCGCGTCAATTAGGGTGTCTGTTCCCTAATTCTTAGATTACCAAACTTAATAAAAAGGGGCATATTCGATTTCGATAATTCAACCATAGAATGTAGTTTCACGTACTTGTGTCTATTTTGTAAATCATTTATAAAACCTGCATGTATTCTCATCCCAAAAATATTAGATTTTAAAAGTGGGACTATAACTCACTTTCACAGATTTTTACTTCATCGGGAAGTAAGACTTGGCCACTGGTTGATTCACGAACCTATAACAATATATACATATATATCAAAGTATGTTTAAAATATATTTACAACACTTTTAATATATTTTGATGTTTTAAGTTTATTAAGTCAGCTGTCCTCGTTAGTAACCTACAACTAGTTGTCCACAGTTAGATGTACATAAATAAATCGATAAATATTATCTTGAATCAATCCACGACCCAGTGTATACGTATCTCAGTATTGATCACAACTCAAACTATATATATTTTGGAATCAACCTCAACCCTGTATAGCTAACTCCAACATTCACATATAGAGTGTCTATGGTTGTTCCGAAATATATATAGATGTGTCGACATGATAGGTCGAAACATTGTATACGTGTCTATGGTATCTCAAGATTACATAGTATACAATACAAGTTGATTATGTTATGGTTGGAATAGATTTGTTACCAATTTTCACGTAGCTAAAATGAGAAAAATTATCCAATCTTGTTTTACCCATAACTTCTTCATTTTAAATCCGTTTTGAGTGAATCAAATTGCTATGGTTTCATATTGAACTATATTTTATGAATCTAATCAGAAAAAGTATAGGTTTATAGTCAGAAAAATAAGTTACAAGTCGTTTTTGTAAAGGTAGTCATTTCAGTCGAAAGAACGACGTCTAGATGACCATTTTAGAAAACATACTTCCACTTTGAGTTTAACCATAATTTTTGGATATAGTTTCATGTTCATAATAAAAATCATTTTCTCAGAATAACAACTTTTAAATCAAAGTTTATCATAGTTTTTAATTAACTAACCCAAAACAGCCCGCGGTGTTACTACGACGGCGTAAATCCGGTTTTACGGTGTTTTTCGTGTTTCCAGGTTTTAAATCATTAAGTTAGAATATCATATAGATATAGAACATGTGTGTAGTTAATTTTAAAAGTCAAGTTATAAGGATCAACTTTTGTTTGCGAACAAGTTTAGAATTAACTAAACTATGTTCTAGTGATTACGAGTTTAAACCTTCGAATAAGATAGTTTTATATATATGAATCGAATGATGTTATGAACATCATTACAACCTCAAGTTTAGTAGGTAAACCTACTGGAAGTGACAAGAAATGATCTAGCTTCAAAGGATCTTGGATGGCTTGAAAGTTCTTGAAGTAGGATCATGACACAAAAACAAGTTCAAGTAAGATTTTTACTCGAATTAAGATAGTTTATAGTTATAGAAATTGAATCAAAGTTTGAATATGAATATTACCTTGAATAAGAAAGATAACCTACTGTATATAACAAAGGTTTCTTGATCTTAGATGATTACTTGGAATGGATTAGAAAGCTTGGAAGTAAATTAGTAAACTTGAAGGAATTTTTGAAGTGTTCTTCCTATGATGATTATAGCTTGATTCTTGAAGTGATTTTTGATGAAGATGATGATTAACTACTGGAAAAATACGTTCATAATAGTGTGTGTGTGTGTGTGTGTGTGTGTGTGTTGAGAGAGAATTAGAAAGAGAATTGGAAGTGAAATGGAGTGAATGATGAGTGGTAATTGGTGAATGGTGAGTGGGGTTAAAAGGAGTTCTAGTTAGTTGACTAGCTCATGGTAGAAGTTAAAATTGATTAGTCATACATGACATAATCAAGAGTGGAATCCCATGCTAGTTCCTATTGGTATATACTCATAGTAAGTACGTTTTGAAGCTGTGTATAATACGGGTAAGAATACGACTAGAATTCTTGATGAAAGAAAAGAATGGAAAAGTAACTGTAACCATTTTCGTTAAGTATGAGTGTTTTGATATATGTCTTCAAGTCTTCCAAAAGTATTTTAATACATCTAAATACACTACATGTATATACATTTTAACTGAGTCGTTAAGTCATCGTTAGTCATTACATGTAAGTGTTGTTTTGAAACCTTTAAGTTAACGATCTCAATTAATGTTGTTAACCCATTGTTTATTATATCTAATGAGATGTTAAATTATTATATTATCATGATATTATGATATATTAATATATCTTAATATGATATATATACATTTAAATGTCGTTACAACGATAATCGTTACATATATGTCTCGTTTCGAAATCCTTAAGTTAGTAGTCTTGTTTATATGTATATAACTCATTGTTAATATACTTATGGAGATACTTACTTATCATAATCTCATGTTAACCATATGTATATCCATATATATATCATCATGTCGTTTTTACAAGTTTTAACGTTCGTGAATCGCCGGTCAACTTGGGTGGTCAATTGTCTATATGAAACATATTTCAATTAATCAAGTCTTAACAAGTTTGATTGCTTAACATGTTGGAAACATTTAATCATGTAAATATCAATCTCAATTAATATATATAAACATGGAAAAGTTCGGGTCACTACAGTACCTACCCGTTAAATAAATTTAATCCCGAAATTTTAAGCTGTTGAAGGTGTTGACGAATCTTCTGGAAATAGATGTGGGTATTTCTTCTTCATCTGATCTTCACGCTCCCAGGTGAACTCGGGTCCTCTACGAGCATTCCATCGAACCTTAAAAATTGGTATCTTGTTTTGCTTAAGTCTTTTAACCTCACGATCCATTATTTCGACGGGTTCTTCGATGAATTGGAGTTTTTCGTTGATTTGGATTTCATCTAACGGAATAGTGAGATCTTCTTTAGCAAAACATTTCTTCAAATTCGAGACGTGGAAAGTGTTATGTACAGCCACGAGTTGTTGAGGTAACTCAAGTCGGTAAGCTACTGGTCCGACACGATCAATAATCTTGAATGGTCCAATATACCTTGGATTTAATTTCCCTCGTTTACCAAATCGAACAACGCCTTTCCAAGGTGCAACTTTAAGCATGACCATCTCTCCAATTTCAAATTCTATATCTTTTCTTTTAATGTCAGCGTAGCTCTTTTGTCGACTTTGGGCGGTTTTCAACCGTTGTTGAATTTGGATGATCTTCTCGGTAGTTTCTTGTATAATCTCCGGACCCGTAATCTGTCTATCCCCCACTTCAATCCAACAAATCAGAGACCTGCACTTTCTACCATAAAGTGCTTCAAACGGCGCCATCTCAATGCTTGAATGGTAGCTGTTGTTGTAGGAAAATTCTGCTAACGGTAGATGTCGATCCCAACTGTTTCCGAAATCAATAACACATGCTCGTAGCATGTCTTCAAGCATTTGTATCGTCCTTTCGCTCTGCCCATCAGTTTGTGGATGATAGGCAGTACTCATGTCTAGACGAGTTCCTAATTCTTGATGTAATGTCTGCCAGAATCTTGAAATAAATCTGCCATCCCTATCAGAGATAATAGAGATTGGTATTCCATGTCTGGAGACGACTTCCTTCAAATACAGTCGTGCTAACTTCTCCATCTTTTCATCTTCTCTTATTGGCAGGAAGTGTGCTGATTTGGTGAGACGATCAACTATTACCCAAATAGTATCAAAACCACTTGCAGTCCTTGGCAATTTAGTGATGAAATCCATGGTAATGTTTTCCCATTTCCATTCTGGGATTTCGGGTTGTTGAAGTAGACCTGATGGTTTATGATGCTCAGCTTTGACCTTAGAACACGTCAAACATTCTCCTACGTATTTAGCAATATCGGCTTTCATACCCGGCCACCAAAAATGTTTCTTGAGATCCTTGTACATCTTCCCCGTTCCAGGATGTATTGAGTATCTGGTTTTATGAGCTTCTCTAAGTACCATTTCTCTCATATCTCCAAATTTTAGTACCCAAATCCTTTCAGCCCTATACCGGGTTCCGTTTTCCCAAATATTAAGATGCTGCTCCGATCCTTTGGGTATTTCATCTTTTAAATTTCCTTCTTTTAAAACTCCTTGTTGCGCCTCCTTTATTTGAGTAGTAAGGTTATTATGAATCATTATATTCATAGATTTTACTCGAATGGGTTCTCTGTCCTTCCTGCTCAAGGCATCGGCTACCACATTTGCCTTCCCCGGGTGGTAACGAATCTCAAAGTCGTAATCATTCAACAATTCAATCCACCTACGCTGCCTCATATTCAGTTGTTTCTGATTAAATATGTGTCGAAGACTTTTGTGGTCGGTATATATAATACTTTTGACCCCATATAAGTAGTGCCTCCAAGTCTTTAATGCAAAAACAACCGCGCCTAATTCCAAATCATGCGTCGTATAATTTTGCTCGTGAATCTTCAATTGTCTAGACGCATAAGCAATCACCTTCGTTCGTTTCATTAATACACAACCGAGACCTTGCTTTGATGCGTCACAATAAATCACAAAATCATCATTCCCTTCAGGCAATGACAATATAGGTGCCGTAGTTAGCTTTTTCTTCAATAACTGAAACGCTTTCTCTTGTTCATCCTTCCATTCAAATTTCTTCCCTTTATGCGTTAATGCAGTCAAGGGTTTTGCTATTCTGGAAAAGTCTTGGATGAACCTTCTGTAGTAACCAGCTAGTCCTAAAAACTGGCGTATGTGTTTCGGAGTTTTCGGGGTTTCCCACTTTTCAACAGTTTCTATCTTTGCCGGATCCACCTTAATACCTTTTTTGTTCACTATGTGACCGAGGAATTGAACTTCTTCCAACCAAAATGCACACTTTGAAAATTTAGCGTACAATTCTTCCTTCCTCAATACTTCTAACACCTTTCTCAAATGTTCACCGTGTTCTTGGTCATTCTTTGAGTAAATAAGTATGTCATCAATGAAAACAATGACAAACTTGTCAAGGTATGGTCCACACACTCGGTTCATAAGGTCCATGAACACAGCTGGTGCATTAGTTAAACCAAATGGCATGACCATAAACTCATAATGACCGTAACGTGTTCTGAAAGCAGTCTTTGGAATATCATCTTCTTTCACCCGCATTTGATGATACCCGGAACGTAAGTCAATCTTTGAATAAACAGACGAGCCTTGTAGTTGATCAAATAAGTCGTCGATTCTCGGTAGTGGGTAGCGGTTCTTGATGGTAAGTTTGTTCAACTCTCGGTAGTCGATACACAACCTGAATGTACCATCTTTCTTCTTGACAAACAAAACAGGAGCTCCCCACGGTGATGTGCTTGGTCGAATGAAACCATGCTCTAAAAGTTCTTGTAATTGGCTTTGCAGTTCTTTCATCTCGCTGGGTGCGAGTCTGTAAGGAGCACGAGCTATTGGTGCAGCTCCTGGTACAAGATCTATTTGAAATTCAACGGATCGATGTGGGGGTAATCCCGGTAATTCTTTCAGAAATACATCGGGAAATTCTTTTGCGACAGAAACATCATTGATGCTCTTTTCTTCAGTTTGTACTTTCTTGAGGTGTGCTAGAACAGCATAGCAACCTTTTCTTATTAGTTTTTGTGCCTTCAAATTACTAATAATATGTAGCTTCGTGTTTCCCTTTTCTCCGTACACCATTAAGGGTTTTCCTTTTTCTCGTATAATGCGAATTGCATTTTTGTAACAAACGATCTCCGCTTTCACTTCTTTCAACCAGTCCATACCGATTATCACATCAAAACTCCCTAACTCTACTGGTATCAAGTCAATCTTAAATGTTTCGCTAACCAGTTTAATTTCTCGATTCCGACATATATTATCTGCTGAAATTAATTTACCATTTGCTAATTCTAGTAAAAATTTACTATCCAAAGGCGTCAATGGACAACTTAATTTAGCACAAAAATCTCTACTCATATAGCTTCTATCCACACCCGAATCAAATAAAACGTAAGCAGATTTATTGTCAATAAGAAACGTACCCGTAACAAGCTCCGGGTCTTCCTGTGCCTCTGCCGCATTAATATTGAAAACTCTTCCGCGGCCTTGTCCATTCGTGTTCTCCTGGTTCGGGAAATTTCTAATAATGTGGCCCAGTTTTCCACATTTATAACAAACTACATTGGCATAACATGCTCCGACACTACTTGCTCCGCCATTACTCGTTCCGACACCATTTGTTCCTTTCGTTCTATTAACCCCTAGTCCGTAAACCTCACACTTCGCCGCGCTATGACCATTTCTTTTACACTTGTTGCAAAATTTGGTGCAGAACCCCGAGTGATACTTTTCACACCTTTGGCATAGCTGCTTCTGATTGTTGTTGTTGTTGCGGTTATTATTGTTGTTGGGATGATTGTTGTAGTTGCTGTTGTTGTTGTTGTTGTTGTTGTTGGGCCGTTTGTTGTAGTTGCGATTGATGTTGCGATTGTTGGGATAATTGTTGCGATTATTGTTGTAATTGCTATTGTTGTTGTATTGGTGATTCTTATCACCGTTTTCCTCCCACTTTCTTTTGACTTGCTTCACATTGGCCTCTTCAGCAGTCTGTTCTTTAATTCTTTCTTCAATCTGGTTCACTAGTTTGTGAGCCATTCTACATGCCTGTTGTATGGAGGCGGGCTCGTGTGAACTTATATCTTCTTGGATTCTTTTCGGTAATCCTTTCACAAACGCGTCGATCTTCTCTTCCTCATCTTCGAATGCTCCCGGACACAATAGGCACAATTCTGTGAATCGTCTTTCGTATGTGGTAATATCAAATCCTTGGGTTCGTAACCCTCTAAGTTCTGTCTTGAGCTTATTGACCTCGGTTCTGGGATGGTACTTCTCGTTCATCAAGTGCTTGAATGCTGACCACGGTAGTGCGTACGCATCGTCTTGTCCCACTTGCTCTAGATAGGTATTCCACCATGTTAACGCAGAACCTGTGAAGGTATGCATAGCGTACTTTACTTTGTCCTCTTCAGTACACTTACTTATGGCAAACACCGATTCGACCTTCTCGGTCCACCGTTTCAATCCGATCGGTCCTTCAGTTCCATCAAATTCCAAAGGTTTGCAGGCAGTGAATTCTTTGTAGGTGCATCCTACACGATTTCCTGTACTGCTAGATCCAAGGTTATTGTTGGTATGTAGCGCAGCCTGTACTGCGGCTATGTTTGAAGCTAGAAAAGTACGGAATTCCTCTTCATTCATATTCACGGTGTGTCGAGTAGTCGGTGCCATTTCCTTCAAAATAGTCAAATGGAACAAGTTAATCATACAGAATATTAAGAGTAGTTAATAGTATTTCGTAGCATAATATGAACTCATTTATAAAAGCTTTTTCTTCATATTAGCGTTTTATAAGTTTAAATTCGGGTAGTACCTACCCGTTAAGTTCATACTTAGTAGCTAATATACAATTCAACTACTACAATTCTATATGAAAAACTGATTATAATAATATTTCGCGTTCAAACTTTTATACAATATTTTACAAACTTACAATACCGCTTTACATAAAGCATGAAATATAGCACACAATAACTTTGATACAAGATAGTTGTGAAGATAATTCTAGCTAGTACACAAGTCGTTCAGCAAAGGCAATAAAGACACATAATTCATACGTCCAGAAACAAGTCATGCATTCTGGTTTTACTAGGACTACTTCCCATCCTTGGTCTTGTGGAACATAACCGTTATGGCCGTTGATAAGACAGCGTGTTGTAACGTCGTCAAAGGGACGATGGTTACGTAATGTCCAACAGTCCCGTAACAATCTAAAAACCTCATTTCTTACCCCAATTACCGACTCCGTCACTTGTGGGAACGTTTTGTTTAATAGTTGTAGGCCGATGTTCTTGTTCTCACTTTGGTGAGAAGCGAACATTACTAATCCGTAAGCATAACATGCTTCTTTATGTTGCATGTTAGCCGCTTTTTCTAAATCACGAAGTCCAATATTCGGATATATTGAGTCAAAATAATTTCTTAACCCATTGCATAAAATAGCATTTGGGTTCCCCACAATATATGCGTCAAAGTAAACACATCGTAACTTATGGATTTCCCAATGTGATATCCCCCATCTTTCGAACGAAAGCCTTTTATAAACCAAGACATTCTTGGAACGTTCTTCGAATGTCTTACAAACTGATCTCGCCTTAAATAGTTGTGCCGAGGAATTCTGACCGACTCTAGACAAGATTTCATCAATCATGTCTCCGGGTAGGTCTCTTAAAATATTGGGTTGTCTATCCATTTTGTGTTTTTTTTATACTGTAAAATAGACAAGAGTTAGATTCATAAAAAAAAATACTTATTAATACAAGCAATTTTTACATATATCATAAAGCATAAGCACACTATATTACATATATTACACCACACGAATACAACTATCTTATTCCGACTCGCTTGTTTCTTCTTCTTCGGTTTTGGTTCGTTTTGCCAAGTTTCTAGGGATATATGATGTTCCCCTAATACGAGCCGTCGTTATCCACATTGGTTTAGAAAAACCTGGTGGTTTAGAGGTTCCCGGGTCATTGTTACAACTTAAGGACTTCGGGGGTTGACGATACATATAAAGTTCATCGGGGTTGGAATTAGATTTCTCTATTTTTATGCCCTTTCCCTTATTATTTTTTTTTGCCTTTTTAAATTCAGTTGGGGTAATTTCTATAACATCATCGGAATTCTCGTCGGAATCCGATTCATCGGAGAATTGGTAATCCTCCCAATATTTTGCTTTCTTAGCGGAAACACCATTGACCATAATTAACCTTGGTCGGTTGGTTGAGGATTTTCTTTTACTTAACCGTTTTATTATTTCCCCCACCGGTTCTATTTCTTCATCCGGTTCCGATTCTTCTTCCGGTTCCGATTCTTCTTCTGGTTCCGACTCTTCTTCCGGTTCCTCTTCGGGAACTTGTGAATCAGTCCACGAATCATTCCAATTTACATTTGACTCTTCATTATTATTAGGTGAGTCAATGGGACTTGTTCTAGAGGTAGACATCTATCACATAATATCAAATGCGTTAAGAGATTAATATATCACATAATATTCACATGTTAAAAATATATAGTTTCCAACAAAATTTGTTAAGCAATCATTTTTCAAGTAAACACGGTCGAAGTCCAGACTCACTAATGCATCCTAACAAACTCGATAAGACACACTAATGCAAAATTCTGGTTCTCTAAGACCAACGCTCGGATACCAACTGAAATGTCCCGTTCTTATTGATTAAAAACGTTCCATATTAATTGATTTCGTTGCGAGGTTTTGACCTCTATATGAGACGTTTTTCAAAGACTGCATTCATTTTAAAACAAACCATAACCTTTATTTCATCAATAAAGGTTTAAAAAGCTTTACGTAGATTATCAAATAATGATAATCTAAAATATCCTGTTTACACACGACCATTACATAATGGTTTACAATACAAATATGTTACAACAAAATAAGTTTCTTGAATGCAGTTTTTACACAATATCATACAAGCATGGACTCCAAATCTCGTCCTTATTTAAGTATGCGACAGCGGAAGCTCTTAATAATCACCTGAGAATAAACATGCTTAAAACGTCAACAAAAATGTTGGTGAGTTATAGGTTTAACCTATATATATCAAATCTCAACAATAGACCACAAGATTTCATATTTCAATACACATCCCATACATAGAGATAAAAATCATTCATATGGTGAACACCTGGTAACCGACATTAACAAGATGCATATATAAGAATATCCCCATCATTCCGGGACACCCTTCGGATATGATATAAATTTCGAAGTACTAAAGCATCCGGTACTTTGTATGGGGTTTGTTAGGCCCAATAGATCTATCTTTAGGATTCGCGTCAATTAGGGTGTCTGTTCCCTAATTCTTAGATTACCAGACTTAATAAAAAGGGGCATATTCGATTTCGATAATTCAACCATAGAATGTAGTTTCACGTACTTGTGTCTATTTTGTAAATCATTTATAAAACCTGCATGTATTCTCATCCCAAAAATATTAGATTTTAAAAGTGGGACTATAACTCACTTTCACAGATTTTTACTTCGTCGGGAAGTAAGACTTGGCCACTGGTTGATTCACGAACCTATAACATATTACATATATATCAAAGTAGGTTTAAAATATATTTACAACACTTTTAATATATTTTGATGTTTTAAGTTTATTAAGTCAGCTGTCCTCGTTAGTAACCTACAACTAGTTGTCCACAGTTAGATGTACATAAATAAATCGATAAATATTATCTTGAATCAATCCACGACCCAGTGTATACGTATCTCAGTATTGATCACAACTCAAACTATATATATTTTGGAATCAACCTCAACCCTGTATAGCTAACTCCAACATTCACATATAGAGTGTCTATGGTTGTTCCGAAATATATATAGATGTGTCGACATGATAGGTCGAAACATTGTATACGTGTCTATGGTATCTCAAGATTACATAGTATACAATACAAGTTGATTATGTTATGGTTGGAATAGATTTGTTACCAATTTTCACGTAGCTAAAATGAGAAAAATTATCCAATCTTGTTTTACCCATAACTTCTTCATTTTAAATCCGTTTTGAGTGAATCAAATTGCTATGGTTTCATATTGAACTCTATTTTATGAATCTAAACAGAAATGTATAGGTTTATAGTCGAAAAAATAAGTTACAAGTCGTTTTTGTAAAGGTAGTCATTTCAGTCGAAAGAACGACGTCTAGATGACCATTTTAGAAAACATACTTCCACTTTGAGTTTAACCATAATTTTTGGATATAGTTTCATGTTCATAATAAAAATCATTTTCTCAGAATAACAACTTTTAAATCAAAGTTTATCATAGTTTTTAATTAACTAACCCAAAACAGCCCGCGGTGTTACTACGACGGCGTAAATCCGGTTTTACGGTGTTTTTCGTGTTTCCAGGTTTTAAATCATTAAGTTAGCATATAATATAGATATAGAACATGTGTGTAGTTAATTTTAAAAGTCAAGTTAGAAGGATCAACTTTTGTTTGCGAACAAGTTTTGAATTAACTAAACTATGTTCTAGTGATTACGAGTTTAAACCTTCGAATAAGATAGTTTTATATATATGAATCGAATGATGTTATGAACATCATTACTACCTCAAGTTTAGTAGGTAAACCTACTGGAAGTGACAAGAAATGATCTAGCTTCAAAGGATCTTGGATGGCTTGAAAGTTCTTGAAGTAGGATCATGACACAAAAACAAGTTCAAGTAAGATTTTTACTCGAATTAAGATAGTTTATAGTTATAGAAATTGAATCAAAGTTTGAATATGAATATTACCTTGAATAAGAAAGATAACCTACTGTATATAACAAAGGTTTCTTGATCTTAGATGATTACTTGGAATGGATTAGAAAGCTTGGAAGTAAATTAGTAAACTTGAAGGGATTTTTGAAGTGTTCTTGAAGTGTTCTTCCTATGATGATTATAGCTTGATTCTTGAAGTGATTTTTGATGAAGATGATGATTAACTACTGGAAAAATACGTTCATAATAGTGTGTGTGTGTTGAGAGAGAATTAGAAAGAGAATTGGAAGTGAAATGGAGTGAATGATGAGTGGTAATTGGTGAGTGATGAGTGGGGTTAAAAGGAGTTCTAGTTAGTTGACTAGCTCATGGTAGAAGTTAAAATTGATTAGTCATACATGACATAATCAAGAGTGGAATCCCATGCTAGTTCCTATTGGTATATACTCATAGTAAGTACGTTTTGAAGCTGTGTATAATACGGGTAAGAATACGACTAGAATTCTTGATGAAAGAAAAGAATGGAAAAGTAACTGTAACCATTTTCGTTAAGTATGAGTGTTTTGATATATGTCTTGAAGTCTTCCAAAAGTATTTTAATACATCTAAATACACTACATGTATATACATTTTAACTGAGTCGTTAAGTCATCGTTAGTCGTTACATGTAAGTGTTGTTTTGAAACCTTTAAGTTAACGATCTCAATTAATGTTGTTAACCCATTGTTTATTATATCTAATGAGATGTTAAATTATTATATTATCATGATATTATGATATATTAATATATCTTAATATGATATATATACATTTAAATGTCGTTACAACGATAATCGTTACATATATGTCTCGTTTCGAAATCCTTAAGTTAGTAGTCTTGTTTATATGTATATAACTCATTGTTAATATACTTATGGAGATACTTACTTATCATAATCTCATGTTAACCATATGTATATCCATATATATATCGTCATGTCATTTTTACAAGTTTTAACGTTCGTGAATCGCCGGTCAACTTGGGTGGTCAATTGTCTATATGAAACATATTTCAATTAATCAAGTCTTAACAAGTTTGATTGCTTAACATGTTGGAAACATTTAATCATGTAAATATCAATCTCAATTAATATATATAAACATGGAAAAGTTCGGGTCACTACAGTATTGTTTACTTGAAGGCATTACGGTTAACATGGATCATTTTCTTATCAATGTGATGAAAGAATTTCTTGAGATGGAAGAACCATTTCCATATGTAGCATTGTTGCATAATATGTTTGAAAAACTCGGCGTGGTGCAATATGTCACGAGGCCCAGAAGATCCCATTGTGGGATAAGTAATTCTGTGTTTGTGGTTATGTAGTTGTTCCTGTTTAAATGTTCTTGCAGCTTGATATGTAATTTGATAATGCTAGCCTGTTAGCATTGATACATTATTCTGAATCTGTAATAACTCTATTTAGGACATGTAATCGTGTGATCGAGACAGTAATCTACTATGAATAATGATGTATTATATTTTGTGATGATTACACTGTGTTAACTGTTATGTCATGAATATGCATTACTGGTTTGGATTGTGTTTGCAGTTATTTTCATAATGTCAAGTGTTCAAGCTGATCCATAGAATGTTGCTCACGGATCCGATATTGAATCTTCGGGAGGTCCATTATTTGCTGATCTTCCAGGACTGAAGGCTAACAGTGGTTCCAATCTCACTGCTAGTAAATACAAGGATGTGATCGAGTTTCTGAAATGTTCTAGAGTTTATGCAGCTGTCTCTATGCCGTGTACAGCTTATTACTCACATCAGAGAAAGCTCTTGGAACATACAAGGGTTGAAACTGAGAACGATAAGAAGGTGATTGTGAGTTCAGTCCTTGGTCAAGAAGTAAAGGTGTATGAGGATGCAATTCGACACACGTTCTTGTTTGAAGATGAAGATGAAGAAGACATGCCTAAGAAATTATCAAAGGCCAAGATTACTGGGTGCATGGTGAGATGCAAATATGCTGGTGATATTTTGAGGGCTACAATCAAAAGAAGTGGATTCACTCCACCATACAGATACTTGTCTCTGGTTGTACTTAGGTGTTTGAGTCCGTTGCAAGGAGGATTCGATGAGTTAAGTAAAATTTATCAAGGGATGTTTGCTGCTTTGGTATTGAAGGCTGATTTTAACTTCTCTGGAGTCATCTTTGACTTGATGGTGGATAATGTGAGCAGCAAGTTGTTTTTGATTTATTCGAGATTCTTGCAGATAATGATTAACCGTCAAACAATGGATCTGCCGAGAGTGAAAAAGGAAATTATTGAGATGAAGCATATGATGGATCTTACCTTCAATAGACTAAACCAGAAGAAAAGTGCAAGTGACGGTAAGCTTGTGTGTCATCTTGCGAGAGAAGACTATTAGTGTCCTCCAGGTAAAAAGTGGAGAAATGAGAACAGTGTGTCTAATAGAGAACCTGATTTTGAAGTGGTTAACAGTGATGAAGAAGTGGATCAACCGATAAATCCTCAAGCTGCTGGTGGTTCTGGTACTGGTGGGTTAGTTGATGAAACAGGAGATGTTCGTCCTGAAGCTGGTGATGATGATGCCACTAGAAGTTTAAAAAGGATAATGGTTGAAGATGAGAGTTCTCAAGTATCAACCAAGCTTAAACTGAAAAGGAGATTCCGACTGGTTTATAAGGATGCTGGTGGATCATCTGCTGGAACTCAACCAGTGACACCATCATCTCAAATACAAGGACAACAGTCATCTCAATAACAACGTCAATCAACACAACAATCACCACCTGTGGTTCAACAAGTCTCTCAAGAGACTTGTCTACTCCTACTCATGAAGCTCCTCCACATACTGGAACTGAGGGAGGTATTGGGTCATCGACTCTCCGCACATTAAATGATTTATATGTGCAAGCTATGGCTGATAATTTAAAGATGAGAAAGGAGATGGATGAGAAGTATGAGAAGCTTCAAGAAGATAACCGGGTTAAATCTGAAGATGTTGATCGGTTGATCATGCAGGTTGATTTGTTACAGAAAAAGGTGAGTGATCAATCTTTGCTGTTGACAGATGCAAAGAGAGAAGCAACTGAAACTAACGAGTTGGCTGCATCAACTATTAAGAGACTGAATGCTTGGGATGAGAAGTTTGAACTTATAGAGATGACAGAGGATGAAACTGATAACAGGGTGGTGGAGGCTCCTGGTTCTTCACATGATATAGCACTGTCAGTAATTCCTCTCAATATTGATTACAGTTTTAGTGAATTCTTTTCTAAATAGGATGAGCTCAAGCATTATGTTGTTTATGATGATCTAGAATAGGGAGAAATCCCTCACAACTTCTCTAGAGAAGAGCTGGACGAACTGGTGCGTCTAGAGCAAGAGGAAGCTAAAGCAGCTGAAGCACAGTCCAACGATCCTCCATCTGAGGATGAATCTTTTGGTCCAGAGATCACTGAGGATTTTAGTGATAGAGATGTGGATGATTTAGTTGAGGATGTGACTCATGAAGATTTTCCTACATATCAGAATGATCACAATGAAGATCTTCCTGGTTTTGAGGAATTGTTTAGAACTAATGATGAGCTTTTGGATCGAAGGTGTGAAGAGAAAGAACGAACTGAAGTTTTGCCTGAAGGTTTCTTGCCAGTCAAATATAATAAGGAAAGAACTGAAAAGTTGGAAGTTGATTGGAGGGATATTTTGAGAATTAGGAAGTATTGTGAGAAACCAAAGCTTGAGCCAAAGTATTTGAAGATGATAAACTTGAGAAAGAATGCGAAGGGAAGAATTCTAGCCTGGGCTTATATTGAATAATTCAACATATTTGCAGTTACAAGAGAATTTGGTGTTGATTATTTCAAACATGGTCATGAATTCAAGTCGTTACCGTATTTTGAGCTAATGCAAATTTCCTGGTTGAGAATGTTGTATTGTGGTATGTATGATCGATCTTCACTGTTGGTAAAAAAGATTCGAATTGCGTTTAAATCGAAGAATTGGGAAGGTTTTCGACCAAAGTTTCCTAGGATTAGCTACAGAGTTGATCAGAGAACCGGTGAATTTAAACGAATTGTAAAATACAAGCGAGCAAAGACTATGAAGAAAGTACCCTTGAGGAAATTGCCGCAGAACTGGAGTCAGAGATTTAGATGGTGGTTTTATGATGACTGTTCGGAGGAAGCTATGATTGTGCTTGATAAAGTGAATGAGAATGATATAGATTGCATTCGTGTATTGGATCCAATTTGGCTGAGAAACTGTACCGAGGCTGATATTTTTACCTTGTACTATAATCGGATGCTTTATAGACGAGAGAATAAGGTGCAGGCTGAACAGTATGTGAAGGTGGCTAAGCTGTGTTATTTGAACAACATGGTGATTGATCCGTACGAATGAATCTGATGACGACTGAAGACTTTTGATATAGAACTAGGTCTTAGGGGGAGTTTGTTGGTGCATAATCCCGAGTTCTATATTGTGATATGTTCTATTTGTATTAACGTTTACATTTCAGTCGTGTATGAACATTATCGTTGATATTTGTGTTTGATATTGGTTATGCGATGATGTGAAATGAGTTAGAGCTGATTGGTTGGCAGCTCAGACCATCGACCGATGGTAGGGACCATCGGTCGAGGGACACACACCATCGGCCGAAGGTCCGAGACCACCAGCCGATGGACACTGTAAGCATATATAAATAGGGAAGTCGGGTTTCATTCAAAGGTTACAAACCCTACACCCTCTAGCCGACGTTTATTGTTCCTGCAGTTGTCCTAGACCAAACCCCAACCGAATACACGTTCCTAGGCGTCGATAACATCAACTCTTGTTGGTTTAATCGATCCCGAAGTGTCATAGTATTCGTTTACCCTAAAGATTAGTGTTTTCCGCCTCTAATCTTGTTGGTACGATTAATCTAAGATCCAATTACGTCTACACAAATTAATCAAAAAAGAAAAATAAACCAATCAAAAATCAGCACTCCACATTTTGTTTCCGTGCTTGAAGCACGCATACCACCTAGCACATGGCTAGCACGCCACCAATAATAGGCGTGTTGGTGATTTTAGCCTTGAGCACGCGTGTAACACGGATTGTTACTCACATTATTTTTACTTTGAAGCAAAAATCTTTTAAAAGCTTCGGAGTTAGAAGGAAAATTTACCAAAGTGATATTTGTAGGTTTTATCAATAGTAATTAATACTCCGTAGTTATTACTCTAATGTCTAAAGATAAAGACAGGTCTGTTTAAGTTTAGGGGGGGTGATGATGTGGTTTCGGAGAATGTCAATTTGGATAATGGGGTTTGTGGGTCGGATCGAGTTCCTGATGTTGTGGAGGTGAATGAAGTTTCGGATGTTCATCCGGTTTGCAACCTAGTGATGGATGAGGATGGTGGCCATCGGGTAGATTTGAGTCAGCAAAGGCAGGGACTGGAAACGGGTAGGGAGGTAGCTGTGGGTGATGGGAGTCTTGATGGTACTGGGTCTGGTTTGTTGGGCCTAAATGCAGGTAACACTTCCGGTAATGCTTCTAGTTTTTTTTGAGGAGGTGGCGAAAGATCTTGAAGGATGCATTAGGGTGGAGGGTAGACTGCTTAATTCGAAGGCGCTTCCGAAACAAATAGTGAGGAAGAGGTTTAAGGTCAAGAAAAGAGGTAATATGAAAGGTTAACGTTGAACGTTATTCAAGTTTATGTTTCGGGTCTCAGTCTGAGTTTTGTTGGGATGCTTGTGTTTTAGTCTTTTGGTTTCTTAGGTTTCAGACGTTAGCATGTTAGTTTTCTTGTAGTGGTTGTTAGTCTTGTGAAGGCCTCGTTGCCTCGGTTTGTATCTTTGTTGCGGTTTTTCATTCTTTTGATGAAGACGGAGTTTTATAAAGTTATAGTTTTTAGTCAAAAAAAAAAAAAAAAAATAAAAAAAAATTGCGGTTGTATACTACTGTAGTAATTATATTATGGTGTGTAAAAAGAATTTGTCAAAACTGGCAAAAGTTGCCCAAATGCATTTATTTTCCTACAAATCTCATTCATATACCATTATTATGTTGTGATAGATAGATGATGATTGATCATTTGACCCACTCATTTTTCACTCTAATGAAATTAACCCAAAAAGAGAATACGTTAGTTGTAGTCGGTGCATCAATTATTACTAATATTATATTCGGAAAACATAAAAAAAGTTTAATAATTTACTCAAACCTAAACATGGAACTGATTTTTTTAGGAAAGATCCCAAAATTGTAAACTAGAAGATTAGACTTATCGAAAAAGAAGATTAGACTTATCCATCAGAGATTTTCAAGGCTCAATCACCAAACTACACATAGCCTTGAAGTATAAACCAATTTTTTTTTAAGGGTAATAAACTGACACACTCATCACTAATATATACAATTTTTACGAATATGTTCACCCTCCCCGATTCGAAATCACAACCTCATGGTTACAATATGAATAAAATAAATTGACGCTTTGGTTTGATGTATAAAACAAATTGAATAAATTTAGTGTTTATAGATGGATGTAAGTTAAAAAATGATACTAGTATTAAACTAGTCCGGATCTGGCCCGCGCAATGCGGCGGAGGCTTTCGGCCTGTGTATTCATATTTAACGTAGCGTTGTGTATTTACAGAGGGGAAAACGGCTCATGTCTTAAGCGTCGTTTTAGATGTCGTTGTCTTAAGCGTTTTTTAAAAAGTGTCCGTTTCGAACGTAGTTAGTTTCGTTTTGTTCATAAAATTTTTTCGATTGTAACGGTGCTGTCGGAAAAATTCAACTTGCGGCGAACAGAAAGATATGTGCTGTCGTTGTGTTAAGCGTTTTTTAAAAAGTGTCCGTTTCGCGTATAGTTAGTCCCGTTGGGTTTGTGAGACTTTTTCGAGTTGAACGGTGGTCTCGGAAAAATTTAACTCGTACCGAACGAGAAGATAGGGCCCGTTAAAAATTCGGGTGAAAATAGTTTCTTTTGTTTTAATAAAATTATATAATTACGCTTTCTACTCCGAAAAAGTGTAAACTCGAGGGGTCGTTGTGTAAAGTAAGCGGAGGTTGAGGGGTCGGTTGTAGTGTGAACACAAATTCAAAACTACATTCCGAAATAACTGAAACTACATATCCGACCATGAATTTTAGTGTGTGAGAATAGGGGTGTTCATCGGTTCGGTTTTCGATTTGTTCGGTTTATTCGGTTCGGTGTTTTCGGTTTTGAAAATATTTTAGGCAAAACCGAAAACCGAACCGAAAACCGAATTCAAAGTTAAAACCGAACCAAATCGAAAACCGAATTCAAATTCGGATTCGGTTCGGTTTTCGGTTAAAACCGAATATTATGAAAAAACTAAGAACGTTGGTAGTTTAATTGTGGCGTTACTGATGTCTTAGTTATTTATATCCTAAAACAATGACGTATTATTAAATTATCAAGAATTCGATGATTTATTAATATTTATAGCTTAATTATGACGTTTACTGCTTCTGTTATTAAGAAGAAGAACATAATAATTTAAGTAACATAATTATAATGTGAGCTATCAAATCTTCATATGGGTGAGAATATATTTTATTGATTGAATTCCAAATTATAATGACACTAAAACATAAATATACAAATTAAATATATAAAAATTTTGAATTCAGTTTTGAAATCGGTTTTCGGTTAAACCGAATTCAGAATTTTCAAAACCGAAAACCGAACCAAAAACCGAATTCAAATTCGGTTTCGGTTTGACGCGATCCGAAAACCGTTTATCAAATTCGGTTTGGTTTTTTTCCGGTTTGGTTTCGGTTTGATTTTCGGGTTCCACGGTTTCAAACCAAATACTGACCACCCCTATGTGAGAAGATATTTATTCTGAAGTCTGAGATATTTATTCATTACTCCACTTGATAGTAGGGGTGTTCATTTTCGGATATCCGAAATTCGGATATCCGAATTTTCGGATATCCGAAAATTCGGATAGTGAAAAACTCCATCCGAAATCCGAATCCGAAATTTCGGATATCCGATTTTCGGATATCCGAAATTTCGGATTCGGATATCGGATTATCCGAATATCCGATATTTTTGAAGAACTTCGAATATTTTCGGATAATTTTCCGGATATTCGGATAATTTTCGGATATTTCGGATATTTTTTTGGATATTTCGGATATTTTTCGGATTTTTTCGGATTTTTTAGAAATTTTCGGATATTCGGATATCCGAATATCCGAAAATTTTAAAAACTCCATCCGATATCCGAATCTGAAAAATCGGATATCCGATTTTTCGGATATTTTCGGATTCGGATTTCGGATAATTCGGATTCGGATTTCGGATTCGGATATTTTGAACACCCCTACTTGATAGTATATGAGCTATGCATTCTACTACTTTTAATTTTCATATAATATTTTATATTTTACTACATTACAAATAATACTTGTAGATACAAATGACATTTGTAGATATATCTTAAGGACAAAAATTTAACATTGATATAATTATCTTCTTTTCTGTTTTACATTTTATTCTTTTCAACTTACAAATTAAACTAAATATAATTCTTAATCTTATTCATTTTATATAAATAAACGTATTATAAAATCCAAACAAATTCATTCTTTCCATTGGTGGATTTACATGTGTAAAGTATCACCAAACAAATAATCTAAACATATGCAACTATAATATTGATTGATAATTGATAATATAGTAATTAGTAAGTAGACTCAAGTACGGAGCTTTTCAGGGGCAATGAAGGGCTATGGCCCCTCCGATACAAAATGAAACTTGTAGTTCTTTAATTTATGAACGTTTAAGTCTTTTGAAATAATTAATTCGGAGTCGGTATCTATAATTTCTATTAAAACTTCATAATAATGATGTTATCATTAGGCTAATTCATCATTAATTAAAATTCTAGATGATGTCATCATTAAGCTAATCAATCATTAAATTTCTCTTGATCATAACACGGGTAGTCAATTAAGACGTAATAAACAAAATTAAATATAATTAGAATTTTTTTTTTTAAAACAGTGCCGCATAATAATGTGAATTATGTAAATAAAAAACTCCCCTATTATTATGGAAAGAAAATAAAACACATTCATGACCATATCTATAATATTTGAAACATTATATACAACTTTATGGTAAAACACTATATGACCTATACAATTTTTAAAACATTATGTACAACCTTATGATAAAACACCCACATGACCATATGTACAAACTTTTAAAACAAATTATACAATACAGAACACCAAATGAATACATTTACAAATTTTAAAACATACTGTACAACCTTTATATAAGAAGCGTATTTTAATTTTCTAAAAAATTTTCAAAAGGCATTTGTTATTACTAATAATTATTATTAAAAATATAAATACTCAACTTTGAGCAAACTTTATTATTATTATTATTATTATTTTTATTATAATAATTATAATTATATTATATTATTAATATTCAAATATGGATTCTTTTTACGAAATTAATTACGTTACATATGTATTCGAAAATATGTGTCTCTATATATTTGTAAAAACAACGACAAGTTTCTTAGTCGGAATCCGTGATTTAACGGGTCATTAAAATAAATGACTTTAGCATTTACATTCACTTAATGCCAAAAACATGTCACTAAATTGTTTTATTTAAACAAACTCATGATTTCACGGATCATTTCACTAGTGATAGAGATATATCTGATCAAAATGGTGAGGACTCCCAAAGTTTGTGAATTGTCACCTTTTTGGAAGTATCTCATTCACACAGATTCAAATTTGGTTGATTCAAACGCTCGTAACTCAAAGAGTTACAAATATTCATTTTATGATAACTTAAAGTTCAGATACTCCCGCCCGATCCTCCCGCCCGAGAGAGCCTCAATCTTGTCTAGAATATCAACAAAGTACTGAAAATTTACGATTTACACTAAAATTATTTGGTGTTTTTTGATAAAAACATGTCATATCAGCCCCTTTAATAAGTTTCAAGTTCTATCTCCTGAGTAGACCCTGATGTGACATCTTCAGCGAAACAATTGTTACGTCACATGTGTAACCACACCCTTACTCGTGTGAAAGGGTTCGAACCCTGGTCTAAAACATATGCTACCTATGGTTCTAAAACATAGGCCACCTATGGTACACAGGGGCGAATTTATGAAGGGACAAGCGGAGCCAGTCGCTTCCAGTGGATTTGCAATTTTCAGTGTAAAATTTTTGGACTTTTCGACTTTGACCCCGGTGGATTTTTTTTTGCCCAAAACCTTAAAATTTTGCCCAAAAAATCTTCAAATTTTATCCCAAAACCTTCAAATTTTGCTCACAAACCTTCAAATTTTGCCCCGAACTTCCATAATTTGCTTAAAAACTTTCATTTTTTGCCCTAAAAACCTCCATATTTTGTCCAAAAAATTTGCTACTGTTTATTTTTTTTATTTTTATTTTTTACCCCAGATGAAAAAGAATCTTGGTACAATCACCCTATTTTCAAGTGCCAAACAAATCATAGAGCTGGCTAAAATCCTCCCGCCATATAACAGTAGTTAACATATTTAATTAGCCCAAACAAATAGACTGACGATTTCTCACTCTCTTTTCTACACCCCCAACAAATAATCTCATCTACTCATCTCTTCAACTTTAATTATCTGGCTTCAGGTTTGGGGTTTCCTTGATTCTTGCAAAATTTGACCCTTTTTATTAATTTTTGTGGTATTAATTGGTTGATTAATGTTTGATGTGCTGATTCTTGATTTAACAATATATATGAGTTTTGTACTTTGATTGGAATGTTTAATAGTGCAATGCTTATGTTATTGGCGTTTAATTAGTTAAAAAACTAATGTTTTCAGATCAATTGTCATTAAATTAGCTTGATTTGGATGTTTGGTAGTGTACTGCTTATGTTTACGAGGTTTGGACTTGTTAAATATTATGCAGAAAAAAGTATATGCATTCTTGTTACTTGTTTAATAAATTTAATGAATAATGAAGTAATCTAACTTTTACGTACAAGAATTTGGGTCCTTTAATGAAGTTGTAGTGATAAGGAGCTTATATTTGTATGGTTCATTTTGATGTGTGTTTTCCATATTCATAATAGTTTCTTTTGATTTTTCGGGCAGTTAGGGTGGGAGTTTGAACTTGTATTGTTTTGAGTCCAAAGATGGGTTCGATATCTCAGTCTCATCCCGTTACCTTTTGTGGGAGTTTGTCTTGTGCAACATCGGGTTCAGATCATTTTAGAAGCTCAATTAATGGTGTATCCCTAAAAACATTAGGAAAAATCCATGTGGGCCCAAGAAGAAGGGGATTAAGTATCTGCGAAATTAAGGAAGGTGAAGAAACAAGAGTACCCATGGCCTGAGGATCCAGATCCGAATGTTAAAGGTGGAGTTCTTAGTCATCTTTCCTCATTCAAGCCTTTATTGGATAATCCGAAACCAGTTACCTTGGAATTCGAGAAACCGCTATTGGATCTACAAAAGAGATTCATCGATGTAAGCTTTGTTAGCCGGTTTTAATATGATGATCAATTTGTGATGATGTGTTTTATGTATGCAGGTGCAAAAAATGGCTGATGAAACTGGTTTGGATTTCAATGATCAAATAATTTCTTTAGAGAACAAATACCAGCAGGTGAAATTTATTTGGATATTTCATTTTTAGTTTGAACAGTGTGATTATTTGATAATTTTAATTGTAGTCGCGTTGCATGCTTTTTTGTACAACACAAAAAACTTAAACTTTCTGTATAGACGCCCTATGTAAAATTTTTACATTGCTACCGTGTCGTTTCTTGTCTAACTATTATGTATGTATTATTTTTGAAAGAAGGTAATTGAAGAATAATTCTGTGTTCCCATTCAGCTATCAAAACGTATGTATATATACAAGTACAGCACCTTTGGCTCCAAGTCAACTAACAAACTATCCTACAAATAAGGAATGCCAAATCTCTAAATAACAATACAATATTGACTATATCAAATCCTATTATACACTGAATTATATCGGTATGCTAATACTCCCCCGCACTCGAAACGGGAGGTGGACGTACATTGAGAGTGGCTTTGAACTCGTTAAACAGAACAAAAGGTAGACCCTTAGTAAAAATATCCGCAACCTGATAACCTGAAGAAACATGTAAAACACGGACCTGACCGCGAGCAACTTGTTCCCGAACAAAATGAATATCAAGTTCCACATGCTTTGTACGTTGATGCTGAATAGGATTGCTAGATAAGTAGATAGCACTAACATTATCACAGTAGACAAGTGTAGCTTTGTGTACTGGATGATGTAACTCGAGAAGCAAATTGCGTAACCAACATGATTCGGAGACAACATTTGTAACGCCACGATATTCGGCTTCGGCACTAGATCGAGATATTGTAGGTTGTCGTTTAGAAGACCAAGAAATCAGGTTATCTCCCAAATAAATACAATAGCCAGAGGTGGACCGTCGCGTGTCGGGACACCCAGCCCAATCAGCATCGGTGTAGGAAACCAGATTTGTAGAAGACGATTTGTAAAGATGTAAACCTTGATCAAGACTACCTTTTATATATCGTAAGATTCGCCGCAAGGATCCCATATGCCCTTCATGAGGGGCGTGCATATGAAGACATATTTGTTGTACGGCATAGGAGATATCGGGGCGTGTGAAAGTGAGGTATTGTAATGCCCCGGCCATGCTTCGGAAGAAAGTAGGATCAGAATATATGGCACCAGCTTTGGCACTTAACTTGGAATTGGTGTCTACGGGTGTCCGGGCCGGTTTACAGTTGAGCATATCGGCGCGTTCAAGAATCTCCTTTGCATAATTAGCTTGGCTAAGAAACAAACCATTAGGCGTGTGAGTTACGGAAATACCAAGAAAGGAACTGAGTGTACCAAGATTTGTCATAGAAAATTCCATGTCTAAGGATCGCATGATGGAATCTCGTAGTGTGATAGAGGAAGCAGTCAGAATTATATCATCAACATATAGTAATATATAAGCAACATCTCGACCCTGTTTGTATATGAACAACGAATGATCACACTTACTATGCGAAAAACCAAGGGTAGCGACGTAGTGAGTGAACCGTTGGTACCAAGCGCGGGGTGCCTGTTTTAAACCGTATAAAGACTTCTTTAGATGACACACATGAGTGGGACGAGAGGCATCACTAAAACCGGCAGGTTGGTGCATATAAACCGTTTCAGTAAGTGTCCCGTGTAAAAAAACATTTTTAACATCCAATTGGTTGATCGGCCACGAGTGTTGAAGAGCTAGACTTAAAACCGTGCGTATCGTAGCTGGTTTCACGACGGGACTGAAACTTTCCGTGCAATCTATCCCAACCTGTTGAGACCTGCCATCACCAACCAAGCGAACTTTGTATCGCTCAAAAGAACCGTTAGCACGAAACTTATGTTTAAATATCCACATAGAACGTATAATATGCATGTCGGGTGTTCGAGGGACTAATTCCTAAGTCCCATTTTTAATAAGAGCATGAAACTCGTCTATCATGGCACGCTTCCAATGAGGATCGTTGAGTGCCTCGGCCGGGTTTCGAGGTATAGGAGAAGGAAGAGTAGTGGTGGTGAGGTTAAAATGGATTTTTGGTTTTCGTATACCCGACATAGCGCGAGTGTGCATGGTGCGTGTCGGTATTGGAGACGAAGGAGGGGATGCGTTAACATCGTACATGTGGTCAGTGGAAGAGGTTGCATGGATAGAAGGTTGTACTATAGGAATTTGCTCAGTAGGTTGTGATGCGTGAGGAGATGATAAGGGATTTTCAGAAACAGTAGGTTGTAAGTTATCATTGGATGTATTTAAATTGGAACTTGTTGTTGGGCCATTATTGAAGGTTGATGGGCTAGAAGGTGGCGAGGGTGAAGGTGAGTGGACTAGTGGGATTTGTTGTTGTTGGGCCGTTGGAGAAGGCGAGTCAGTGGGCTGATCCGAGGGAATTACAGGAGAGGGAAGGTTGTACAAATTGTCATGTAAGAAGTGATAAGAGTCAGAGGTAGAGAGATGAGTAGATGCAAAAGGAAAATGGTGTTCATCAAATAAAACATGCCTAGATATAATAATGCGTCGAGTAGAAGGGTTGTAGCATTTGTAACCCCGATGAGATGTAGGATAGCCGAGAAAAATACATGGTGTGGATCTCGGTTGTAATTTATGAATGGTAGGTGAAGGGATGAGAGGGTAGCAACGACAACCGAATACGCGTAGGTGGGTGTATGAGGGCTGACGATTGTATAGGCGGTGTGTGGGTGTAAGATTGTTGAGTGTTTTTGTAGGTAAGACATTGAGAAGATAGGTGGCCACGTCTAAGGCGTGATGCCAAAACGTGGGAGGTGTGCAGCTTTGAGCAAGAAGGGTGCGAACAATGTTGTTTATAGCTCGAATTTTTCTTTCGGCCTTGCCATTTTGTGGTGAGGTGTGTGGACAAGAGAATCTAAAAAACATGCCATTTTCTTTGCAAAAATTATGAAAAGAATTGTTGTTATATTCGGTGCCGTTGTCGCATTGTAGTGATTTGATTTTCAAGGAAAATTGGGTTTGTACAAATTTGTGAAAGTTGAGAAAAATAGTAAAGACTTGTGACTTATGGCTAATGGGAAAGGTCCAAAGAAAGTTCGTATAGTCATCAAGAAATAATACAGAATATTTGTGACCGGAGGAACTGGCAACGGGTGAGGTCCAAACATCGCTATGAACAATTTCAAAAGGAGAATTAGTTGTAGACATTGAATTAATAAATGGCAATTTTATATGTTTTCCTAACACACATGCTTCACATAATCCAGAGTTTTTATTACTAGAACAAATAATAGACTTTTTATTATTGAGAAAACGAAGAATGTTGGCGCCAGGATGTCCTAAACGGCGGTGCCAAATATCTTGAGACAAAGTAAGAAAAGACATTGGAGAGCTAAGTTGACGAGCAGCAGATGGAGTGAGCGGGTAGAGGTCGCCAGTGCTATCACATCTCATAATGGGAATTCCTGTCCTGAAATCCTTCACAGTAAAACCAAAGGGATCAAAAGTGAGTGCAAGGTTATTGTCAGTTGATAACTTTCTAACAGATAAAAGGTTTTTAATAATGTTAGGTACATGGAGAACGTTTTTTAGTTCAAAGGGTGGATATGGATGTGGTAATTTAGTGGATCCTATACCACGAATGGGAAGTGTATTGCCATTTCCAACAAGGACATGTTTCGGTATGCTCAAATTAAAATAGGGAGAGAGTGTACCTCGATTACCTGACATATGTGAGGAGGCACCCGTATCCATATACCAATCATTGTCGGGAGGATTGAGGGACATTGTATACATAGCCTGGTCAATGTCAGTCGATGCATAGGGTGTAGTTTGGCCAGTCGAAGCTAATGGGGCTTGTGGTCGCGGACCAAGCAGGCCACTGTTGTTATTCCCAGATCGGGCCCAAGGTGTAGTTGGGTATGGACAGGGGGATGAGGTAGAAGCCCACGGTGCATTTCCAGCTTGGTGAGTTGGGCTGTAATTAAAAGAGGCCCAATTGCTATTTGGCCTGGTCCACGGTTGGGAGTAATTGTTCCCATGCCAAACACCCCCATTCCAGCTATTACCATTCCAGAATTGGCGACCCCTTCCTCTACCAAACCCACGACCTAGATTACTGGTTCTGCCCCCTCGACCCCGATTATTTGTGTTTCGAGAGTAATTGGAGTCCCGGTTGGCCGAAGTGGGTGGTTGTTCCTTCGATTCGGTGGCGGCGAGCATGGCGGTGTTAGAATTTTGCGAATTGGACATCGCAGCCTGTCGGTTTTCATTGATTCTTCAAGAATCAATTTTGATCTTGCTTCATAAAAGGTAGGTAACTTCTCCATCTGATTGATGTGTGTTGCAACGGTACTGTAATTTTCATTCAAACCGGCCACCAATTGAAGGACTAAATTCGCAGGTTCGATGGTGGTGCCAACATCAGCAAGTTGGTCAGAAAGTGATTTGAGTTCTTCACAGTAAGCGGATATGCTGGAGAAGTTGTCGAGTTTGCAATTGGTGAATTGATTCATGAGAGCTAAGGCACGTGAGTGTTGATTGTCGTGGAAGATGCTTTTGAGTCGATCCCACGCTTTCTTCGCGGTAAGATCTTTTTCTAGAATCATTTTGAGTAAGCCATTGGAGATTGTTGCGTAGATCCATTGGAGGACAATTGCATCTTGTCTGTCCCATGTTTCTTGAGTAATTTCGGTTGCTTTAGAAGAGGTGGAAGCAGGGATTGTCTCTGAGGTAAGATGAACAAGTAGGTCGTGTGCTTTGCAGTGGGTGCGAAAGAGTTCACTCCAAGCATTATAATGACTGGTTTCTAGTTCTAACTTGATAGGGACAGATAGAAGAATATGATTGATTGGTTGAATTTTGGAGAGATCAGAAGACATGGTGATTGTGGTGATGAAGAGGAGGAACGATTTTGAGAGAAAAAAAGAAGATGGGATCTTTTTTAGTCTGATACCATGAAAGAAGGTAATTGAAGAATAATTCTGTGTTCCCATTCAGCTATCAAAACGTATGTATATATACAAGTACAGCACCTTTGGCTCCAAGTCAACTAACAAACTATCCTACAAATAAGGAATGCCAAATCTCTAAATAACAATACAATATTGACTATATCAAATCCTATTATACACTGAATTATATCGGTATGCTAATAATTTTGCAGGCGCTTAAAGATTTGTATACACACTTGACACCAATACAGCAACTTCGTATAGCTAGACACCCTAATAGACCAACTTTACTTGACTACATCTTCAACATTACTGATAAGGTATGCTACTCCATCCAAGTATTCTGGTTTATTATGATGATAAAGTTACATACTTGATCGTTTAAAGTACATGAAACGTCTTTTTGTTTTTTGAAATCTGTAGTTTGTAGAGCTTCATGGTGACCGAGCTGGTTATGATGATCCTGCTATTGTAACTGGTATTGGAACAATAGATGGCAGGCGAATTATGTTTATCGGTCATCAAAAGGGTAGAAATACCAAAGAGAATATTCATCGCAACTTTGGAATGCCTACACCTCATGGGTAATAATATGTACATTGTTACGCTAACACTATCAGAATTAGAGGGGGAAATCTTTTAAATGTGTCAAACTTTGGGTTATCCTTTGTCCATATCAGGTCAAATTGGTAATATTTGATTGAATAGAACTTTAATGATGTTATATATTGAAGATGTTAGTTACTTGTAATCTAAGGAACACACAACAAAAATTGTTTATAGATGGGCCCGAAATCTTTTGATCTGTTTCACAATTGGCCTGATCCATCATCCATTTGTTACCCCTGAGGTATATATATATAATAAGATGCTTGAACACACACAGCTTCAGCTTTGGTTGGACGTCCCACAATAGTAAATGTGTTGCTATGAAGTCCTTTGTGATATGACCTACCTTATTAAATAAATGTTGAATGTTGATTTTTTATTTATGTTTCTGGATAGTTACCGCAAGGCTCTACGAATGATGCGCTATGCAGAACGCCATGGGTTCCCTATCGTCACATTCATTGACACTCCAGGGGCATTTGCGGATCTTAAATCAGAAGAAAAAGGTCAAGTATGTAAAACTAAATACTACTATAAAGTAAACTATCTACTATTTTAAATTTATGGTGTACGTTTCGATAAATGAAACTTTCCTGTGCTTATTTGATAATATCACATGGTTATCCATCCATTACTGTGGTTGAAAGTGCACAACTTAGTGGTTGGTTAATGTATGGTGTATGCAGGGTGAATCGATTGCCCAAGATTTATATACTATGGCCGGAATAAAGGTACCGACCTTGGGCATTGTGATTGGTGAAGGTGGCTCTGGAGGTGCTTTGGCTATTATCTGTGTTAATAAACTGCTAGTGCTTGAAAACGCAGTCGTCTATGTTGCCAGGTGAGTATATTACTTTTTGTACACATTTGTAACTTAAAGATAATAATAATTAATTATAGGCATGCAGGCTGGCTAGCTCACATGGCTTAATGAAATTTATATTGTATAGTCAAATTGTGAACACTGCTATATTTTTTCTTCATAAATGACTGTCTCTTAAGAGGACCTTTTTAAACCAACCAAAAATTCCAATTTGTCAGCTTATTTAAACACAAAAGGTGAAATCTTTACAAGCTTTACGTGTTGGTGATCTAAATGAACCAACGCTTACAGCTTAAAGTAATATGTGCAAATTCCAAAATATTCGTTATTGCAGTATGTTTCATTATATTATATATTGTAAGCTGGCTTTGCGTCCCTTTAATTGCTCAAAGTTACAGTACAACTTTCGATGGCCTTCAAAACTTCCATTGGTGTAGTAGAGGTGGCAATGTGTATGGCGGACCGGACAATATTTGTATGGGTCAGTTGGGTTGACCGAAACACTATTTGTTCATAAGTTTGAGGTTTTAATTGGTTTATAAATAATTTGTATAGTATGTTAATGTTAATTATGATTATTATAGAAGTTAAGCTATATTAATAATGATCTAAATTTTTTTAGTAAATTATCTAGGAAAGTTCTTTCTATTTTATTATCGGAGGTCCATCTAGAAGCAAACAGTCTCTCTTACCTCGAGTGAGGGATGACTTTTTTCAGCCCGTTGGTGGAGAAACTATTGTCTCTACCCGTGAGTGAAAAAACGATTTCCCTCTTATTTCAAAGTAGATGAAGGATTGTATACATCTCACCTCACCATACCCCACATGTGTGGGATTGGGCAATGATGTTATTGTTGTTTATAGGAAACTAATGAATATTCATCTTCCCATATATATATATATATATATATATATATATATATATATATATATATATATATAAGAGGGATCAAATGAGAAATTTTTTGTGTGAGAACTCAAAAATACACTGAAATTCGAGAAAAAAAGGGAAATTCGAGCAAAAAAAGGGAAAATTCGAGCAAAAATGGGACACGGTCGAACAAAAAAAGAGCAATTCAAGCAAAAAATGGGACAAGGGCGAACAAAAAAGTGATATTCGAACAGAAAAAAGGCGGGCGAACAATTTTGTGTTCTACATTTTTGATAGTCGAACAAAAAAATGTAGAACACACGGGTAGTCGAACAAAAATGCTGATATTCGAACAAAAATGTGTTCTACATTTTGAAATTCGAACAAAAAAAAAAAAATTGCTCGACTATGAATTTTTTGTTCGTCCGTGTTTTTTATTTTTGCTCGAATTTCTTTTCTTTGCTCGCCCGTGCACATTTTTTGCTCGAATTTTAGTGTATTTAGAGTTCCTAGAGTTTTCACACTAAAAAAGTTCTCACTAAATCCCCTCTATATATATATATATATATATATATATATATATTGCACTTAGTAATGTGATTACCAATACTCAATAAATTATTTAATGTTGGGTGATATAATAGCCCAGAAGCATGTGCAGCAATTCTTTGGAAGAATTCTAAAGCATCTCCAAAGGTTGTGAAACTGTTCTTGTGTGTTTTTATTTATTTATTTGTGCACAAAGTACTTGAAATTGATAGATACATTTTTATTCCATTTATAGGCTGCTGAGAAGCTCAAGATCACTGCTACCGAGCTTTGTAAGCTACAAATTGCTGATAGCATCATCCCTGTAAGACTTGAATTATTATTTATTTTTATTCAATATAAAATAAAATGTACAATTGAATGAAAGTGGATCGATTTGGCTAACCATTTTTCTAATATTAATAATATCTGCAGGAACCACTAGGTGGTGCACATACAGATCCACACTGGACCTCACAGCAAATAAAAACTGCCATTCTTAACTCGATGGATGTGAGTCTACATATTCGTTTCTCTAATTGTAGTAACATCATATTATACTTGATCCATATTTACTTACACATAGAGATTAATTCTCTATCATATCACATATATATACAGGAACTCCAAAAGATGGGAACCGAAGAACTCATAAGACACCGTCGGCTCAAACATCGTAAGATTGGTGGGTTCCAAGAAGGACTGCCCGTTGATCCCGAAAAGAATTTCAACATGAAAAGGAAAGAGGAACCGCGACCCGGACTTATTTCTGACAAAGTGTTGCAGGCTGAAGTTAATAAACTCAAGGACCAAATTATTATGAAAGCAGGGGAGTCATCTTCAATAGCTCCAGATATGGATCAAAATGGGTTGATTGAGAAACTGAAAAGAGAAATTAATTATGAATTTTCTGAGGCTTCTAAAGCGTTGGGGATCGAAGAAAAATTAAGCAAAATGCATGAAGAATTTGCTAAAGTAGAGACCCGACAGTTGACTTCTGGTCAAATTGAGAATCTTGAGAATCTAAAGAAGGAGTTTAGTGACAATTTAGCAACCGCTCCAAACTATGGGAGGTTGGAGTACAAGCTAAGCTTGCTAAAAGAAATAACTGATGCTAAAGTCTTTGCTGAAAATTACAAAAAGACTCTTCCATTGAAGTCTAAAGTAAATGAAAAGTTCAAACAGGTTCTGAAAAAACAGAATTTGAAACAGAAAATTGAGGCACTGAAATACGAAATTGAAAAGTCCGGGGTGTCTGCTATCGAAGAATTGGATCAGAAGCTCAAAGAAAAAGTTGTTGAGATTAGGGAAGAAGTTGAATCTGAATTTGTCAACGCCCTTGAATCTTCGGGTGTTCATGTAGCTTCAAAAGTTGGTAACTCTTCAATGTCAGTAATCAAAGCTAAAGTTGATGAACTAAATTCAGAAATTAATCAGATAATTCAAGATGTGATTGAATCAACCCCGGATTTGAAGAATAAAATCGAGATGTTGAAACTTGAGGTAGCAAAGGACAAGAACACCCCTAGTGAGGAATCAAAGGAAAAGATTGCGGGTTTGGAGGTGCAAATAAAACAAGGTGTTGCTGAGGTCATGAGTTGTGCAGCCGTTAAAGATAAATATGAAGAATTGCAGGCGGAACTTGCAGAACTTTCCGGAGGATCTAATGGAAGTTTGATCAAGGAACCGAGCTACGCATAAAGTAAGATATGTGGAGCAAAGACCTCTGCAGGCTGTTGCTTTGAAAGTTTGTTGTTCCAGTTTAGTTATGAATACAGATTTGTCAGACTTGTATATGGATCATATTTTACATGGACTAATATTTTTCAGAAGTTGTCAATAACTTTTCGTTTAAACTTAACAGCATGAAGCTGCACCGTTTGTTTTTCATTCTTAAATTCAATGAAACCATGTTACCGTACTGTTATAAATTTGGTTTGGGCATGAAATAAACTTTATATTTGGTGGGGTTATAAAGAATTTTCAAAGTTTCTGGTGATCAAACTCATACTATATACAACTTACGTTGTAACAAAATAAATCTTTTAACAAATTCATACTGCATTGACTAACAAAGTGTACCCAAAAGTCCAAAACATAACCACCCTTAAATAGATTAAAGATTCATTTTACAAAAACAAAATGATCGCCAGAAATAGATTCATACTGTAATACAAAGCTTGGTTTAAAAAATATAATAAAAAAATAAATATAGATTCATACTACATTTTGTTGACTAACAAAGTGTAGTAACAAAACAGATTCATTTTACAAAAACAAAGTTGTTTGGTTACCATACTTGTATACCATATTTGAACTGTTTAACACTTAATCATTCTCTTCTATCGAATGCTTCCTTTAATTTAACTAATTATCAACTTTTCTGACACATTTGATACTTGATGATTACAGAATTTTGTTTTCAGCCTTTGACATGTGGTTATTACATTTTCATATCAACATTTTAAATGGTCTCTATTTTTCTTTATAACACAAGGACTAGCTAGCCTCTTAAATTATCGTAAATTTACAACGGTTACCAATGGCCAAATCCACATGTCCCGATTGTGCTGATTATTGCAACCAATGTCCAAGCAGAGTTTGAAATT